>NW_026946441.1:0-120528 GCF_033847375.1 Trichoderma aggressivum f. europaeum | reverse complement strand
TGCTGCGAAAACTCACAATCCTAATACTATTGGCGCCGCAGAGAAGGTCTGCCAGAGCCTAAAGAATAAACAAGGCAGAAGAGGGCAACCTAAACTGACCACGAAAGAGAAGACGTGGATCAGCTGGGCTACTGCTAGCCAATAGCTGCTAGACAAAGGTTCAATAACAATTGTTCCAATCTTAGCTCTTAGGCAGTTTATCCTCCGTACCCAGGAGAGGTATCTTTTCTATAATTTAAGAATCACAAAGTATATTTATATTATAAGGCTAAAAAAAATAAGCATAGTAGCTTAAAATAATACGTAAAGTTATAACTTTTTAAATTCATGAAATAAGTATTCTGAATAAATTAATAATATATTATACTTAGTTTTAGAAAGATAACCTTTGTATTATCTTATTAAGTAAAGTATTCTATTATATAATAGGAATAAGAATAAAATTAGAGAAGAAGTAATATATATTAACCCGCCCCCTCCTGGCAAGAATCCTCCTGAGACACTGTCTTGTGAAGCGCCATTTCGGATACATTAAGGGAAGCAGAGCCCGTAGGTTCATTCGAGTAGGCGCCAGACTCAGAGTTGATAGACGGCGGTGGAGCCGGAGGCGGCCTACCTCGTCAGCATCTTTGTGCGTTCATAATGGAGGCACTTACTCTTTTTTTCTTTCTTCTTTTTTCCTTTTTTCGTTCGTGAATCCCATGCCCTTCGTCACATCCGGACTGGTCTTCTGTACAATGTTGTCCAGGTTTAGATCCGGGAGGAGGTGGTGGTACTCTCGTTCTTCGTCAGTATAGTTACATGTTGGTAATACAAAACACATACTTGGTTTCATTGGTCGTGATGTTGAATCGTACACTGCGTTGTCAAAGCGTCCCCTAATCAATCCTTTGGGAATTGGAGAGTCCTTGATGGGCGTTTTCGACTGCTCCGCTTCCTCACGCGTGTAGTCTGACCAACTCATGCTTCTATCTGCTGTGGCATAGTACTTCGTCTTCAGTTGAGTGATGAAGCGACAGGAGCTCGGTGAGGTAATTGGCAGCGTCTCCAGCAACTCCAGCGGTGATCGGGGCAGGAGTCTTTGAGAGGTTCTTCACATCCGCAATGGCATTGGCAAATTAACATGCTAGGTATGACTATGCTACCAAGAAGGTACAATAGCAGGACTGACTCTGGACAAGAACAGTATTCATATCACGTTGAAGCCATCCTTGGCGACGACACCAGGCCATGTTCTTTCCATCGAGATTCTTGCTGCTACGAGTTACGGCCGCTCTGGCGAAGTCAGCGAGCTACTGCAACCAAGAGATAACAAAGCCTATCTTAATGCATCTTGGCTGCATGTGCCTGGCCAACCATGCAAGCTGCATGGCCGAGGCAGCTCATCCTGTTGGCCCTCAAGTGATGCTGATACTTTCTCTTTTTAGAATGCCGCTGGAAGCGTTGTGGGGGATGGTACCAATAATTCGCCAGGAACACTGCCGACAGGCGAGAGCGGCTCCTAACTGGCCGTTGGCAATGCTTCATCCTACAAGGTTGTGACCACAGTGACCACAGTGACCCACAGGGATCACAAGCTGGGATTACATTTTCCCCTGGAATCACACTTTGTAATGCATCCACCTCGCCAGGATCATAGATCGGGGTTCCGTCTCAATTCTACGAAGTACATCTTGCGGTACCTTGTCTCGTCTCCGCAACGACTACAAGTTGTCATCGCTCTCACTATTTTTGTAGGAGAGATCCGCGGAGCTGTATGTGCAGCGGTGGTGTTTTGTTGACTCATATGTGTGTCGGTAGCCACTACTCCTGGGAACCATCGTGGTTTTGAGATACACCTTAAGGTGAAAGGTCTGGCTCCCCGGAATTTTTAACAGTGTGCTCTTCCCTAGTAGCGATTGAATACAGGCACTGTATGCTGCATCTTTTCTAGACTCACTCAGCCTTACTGACGTTTCTCTATCTTGGGTTGTATTAAGGCTTATCCTGAGGCCATGTATCAACTGTACATAGGCTCTTAGGCCTATGAGTAACTGTAAACATCCTTGATTAAGTTCGACTGGCCTTTATTCAAGGCCGACGCAGACAATAGACGGCCAGTGGAAGCCTTAAGACGATGGCTTTGAACACCAGGCCGTGAATTCTGACATGTTCATCGGCCAGGCCTATACCCCACTGATGAAGCCACACCGATTCTCGACTGGCAATACTCGGACCTCGTTCCGACTGAGGATGGTGATTATCTGGACTAGAGTGGTAAGAAGTGGATAGACTGGCTCAGACACGCTTACAAAGTGAGTTTCTACAAGCCCGGGGTTTTCATGATGGGAATAGCCTCCTCCGGTGCCACAGGCATCCAAAAGATGAGGACGAACCGAAGCGTCATCGTGAGAGCAGCAAGGCCAAAAGGTGTCGTCAACCTCGTCTTCACTCTTGAAGGCGTCGTCGAACTTTAGAGCACCATTCAGTGTCACACCGTGCCGGGGGGTACAGCCGGCCTTCTCTCCCGTTTGGTTCTCATCCAGTGGCAGGCTGTCAAGCTCGTCTCTGGCTCGAATGCGGATTATGAAGCTCGGATAGCTGGATTTGACAGACTTGATGGCCTCGTTGAGTTGTCCTCTCGAGTTTGGCGTAGTTCTTTACGCCGGCTGCTGTCTCGGAGGTCCGTACCGGGCTGCCCGTCGGCGAGCTGCCAGGTAGCGCGAGGTTTCACGGATCGATATTTTCAACCCTCTGGCAGAGCTGCTGCGCAAGCTTGTGTTGATCAGAACTCGTGGTACTTCGGAGAGCTCTACCGAAATATGTGAGACTCTTTAAGAGACACCAACCTTCGATTATGGTTTACTTGAAGCTTTGGTCGGTTGACGTTGGATAGAATTCTGTCTGCTTATTCGGTCAACTGAAATGGTTGAATCTCAATTACGGCTAAATATCCCTTCATGTCTTGGCATCTTGGCCTCCCGCGGAAGATGTGCAAATTTGCCCAATTCGGCCACCGAAGTTCCCGAAACCCGTCCAATAAGCTCTCAAATTAAGGTACACTGAGTGCGTATGCTTAAAATAAAGCTCATCTTCGGGCTTCTCGCGCGTGAGCTTTCTCTGCTTCAGGAAACTAAGCTCAGCTCCCGTCATGCTTTACATGTGGCCCAGGAGCTCCACGTGGGATCAAGGTTACGCATGAATGGCTGAATATATCAATGGCGAGCTATTTATCAGTGTGTTTCTTTACCTGCAGGAACGAGGATGCCAGCTGAATGGCGGTCGAGAGATTCATCTGTTGAGATGACGCCTTGTCTTTGGCCCACGTATGGCTGCGTTACGCGATAACGCCACATTCAATGTTTTACATATGGAGACTATTACTACATATCGGCAACGCAATACTACAGTATCATTGCCACTGGATGAGGTTCTCCACAAGATTGTCTTGGCGATGGATATTGTGTATAAATAAAGAGACGCCCAGTTGCATTGCGGTGTGCAGAGCAAGGAATAATTTGCAAGCCCGGCCATCCCTCGTTGTCCTGTCGTTCACCATGCATTCGCTTCTGTCTCTTTGTCTGCTGAACTTGGCCATTGCGCCTGTGTTCTCCGCAACTACCAATGCTGCAAAGGGTGGCGACAAGGACGGTAAGAAGGAGTTTGATGTCAAGGCTCTCAGTCTGAGAGAAGTTGGAGCGCGCAACACAGTGGTGAGTACACAGGAATGTGTGTAGAGGATGAGAGCTGATGGTAAGCAGGATTGGCGCGTCTGGCTCGAGCAGGACGGCGAAGTCATCTCCTTCTGGCACGACATTCCTCTTTATCCCGACGAGAAGCAGGACAACATTGTCAATTTCTACGTCGAAATTCCGCGATGGACGGATGGCAAGATTGAGACTAAGCGCGACAAGCCTATGAGTATGTAGTCTATTGCGTTGTAAGCTGTCCTTGCTAATACTGATCGTTATGAATGCTCTCAGATCCCATCTATCACGACGACAAAGATGACGTGCCTCGATATGTGGCCAGCGTTTGGCCACACAAGTCTTACCCCTTCCTTTATGGATCGCTTCCTCAGACGTGGGAAAACTCCAACATAAAGCACAACTTTACTGGATACGTTGGCGACAATGATCCTATGGATGTTGTTGACATCAGTGCCATTGAGTCAGTATGAGCGAACAGCCGCTGAAGGGTTAGCTGGCTAACAAGTTGTTTATAGCCCTGGATATGTTGGCCAGGTTCGAACGATCAAGATTTTGGGCGCTATCCCCATGATTGATGTGCGCATTCTCACTCTCATTCAACGGCCATACTCTTCTCTAACCTGAACCTCGTAGGATGAGACTACGGACTGGAAGGTCATTGGCATCAACATCAATGATCCTCTATCTGCATTTGTTAACAGTAAGATAAACTTCTTATGCAGCGTTGAGTGTACGGAGGCTCACTAGATGCAGATCTCGACGACCTCGAAAAATACAGACCCGGTCTCCCACAAACCTTTTACGACTGGTTCACCGTTAGTTTCCACAGACTCCCCGTAAACTAGAGCAAAGGTGCTAATAACCATACAGTACTACAAGGTCCTCCGTAGCGGCGAGCTCAACACCATCTACGGAAACAAATTCCAAGACTCAAACACTGCCCGCGAGATCGTCGCCGAAAGTCACGGTTTCTGGAAAGACCTCGTCAGCGGCAAAGAGAAGCCCGGCAAGATCATCATCTCGCAGACTTCGCAGCCAACCATTTCCGGGAGCTACATTCCGAGCAAGGACACGACCAAAAAGTTTGACATTCCAAAGAAGTCCGACATTAAGCCTGCTGCCCCGCGACCTGCCAAGTACGACAACTGGTTTTACTTGGATAAGAACTTTTTGCCACTGCCAGAGCAGATAATTGACGTGGAGTAAACATACATAGAGACGGATCAAAAAGCATAATGGGCTGTATGTGTACTCGTATGAACATGCATCGAAGAGAGATATTTCTCAGGGCTTGATTGTCGTACATGACTTGCTTGTTGAACAACAATCGCTGGTCTATTATTGTATGCTATGACGTTCTAAATATCATTAATGCGCCCGTCTAATTATGCAGATTTATAAAAGGCAAAGTCTAGTGAGATGCCACTTTCTCCATGCAGTTGTATATCCAAATCCCAGAAAGAAGAAAAGGAGAGTGTTTAAGACACTCTCACCACCAATTTTTCCCATTACTCATACTTGTGCGTCTCAAACCTACTCTTGGCCCTGATCTTGGGACCGGATTTGAAGAGAACCCAGGGGATGGGGATCAATGCCAGAGCAATGAATCCCAACAGACTACTGGCCCAATCGATACCGAGGGTGGTGTACACTAATTCAGATGTTAGCATGTCTCAACGAAGCCTTCTAAGATAGCGTCAACTTACTCTGTATCGTAAAGAGGGGGAACACGCCAGCAAAACCATATCGCGCCAAACTGTTGGCACTGGAAGCACTGGCAACGACATTTCCAGTAAACGTGTCGGTAGTATACTGCATAGTGCTAACAAAGACACACAGGTTCCCCCACGCAAAAGGAATGATGGCAGCCGCCGGGCTTGCCCAAGAGATATCCTTGCGAGCAGTCCAGGCAAACCAGAAAAGACCGAGGGGCAGGCCAAAGCTACCGAGCATGGCGGGATAAAGTCTGTGTTCCGGGGGCACCTTGTGAGGCGGATAGTTGGGGATCTGCTTTCGATAGAGGAAGATTTCGCAGGCCATGATTGTGGCAAGCCCGAGGAAACAACCGATGACGATGGAAATAAACACCAGACCGGATTGATCGGTGGTGAAGTGGTATACCGTGCCGAATGTGTAAGGGACACCGCCGAAGAAGCTGAAAAGGGTACCAAAGTCGACGGCGACGTACAGGCAGATGAAGGTGACGATGGGTTCGGTAAACAACATTTTGACTGGTCGAATAGCTGCGACGACGGCGAATGTCTTGATGCGCTCGTTCATGGGAGGGAGAGGAGGGAGTTCGATGCCCTTCTTCTTGGCTAGACGACGCTTGAGGACGGGGTGGAAAGTCTCTCCTATCATTAAGCCCAGGCCAATGCTGAATACGGAGAAGAAGAGCATTGTCCACTCAGTCCATCGCCAGCCCTTGTCGACGGAAACAAAAGAACCGATAACGGGACTGTAGAAGAGGAATTATGTTAGATTCGCAACTAGTAGTATAAGAAGACGGAGACTCACCCAAGGCCGGGACCCAGGAAAGGTGTCAGAATAAAAATAGCGCTGACGGGCCCTCGCGTCTTTGGCATAAACGTCTCTGAGATGGATCCAGGCGCATTAGCCAGGATAGGGGCCCAGAAGAAGCCAGAGAGGAAGCGGAAGAAGCACAGCGCGCCAAAGTTGTGGACGAAACCGGCGCCAAGGGTCCAGAGAGCGCCAATGGTCAGGCCGCCCATGATAACGGGGTATCGTCCAATGGTTTCGGAAAGGGGACCGCCGATGATAGGGCCAATACCGAGAGCAACGACGTAGAGGGTGAGAGGCAGCAGGGCGACGGTTCGGCTGACGCCAAACTCTTCCATGAGGAGGTTGACGGACGAGGAGGAGATGGAAGTCGCTATTGAACTGTAGACATCTTTCGTTATTATTGCTCTTTGAGATTGCTTCTCTCACCAAAACATTGACTGCTTCAAACGCAGTTGTAGACGTTGGGAGTGATGAGCGTGTTGCGACTTACACCGTAAGACCCATGGTAGCCAATGCAAAAATGGTCAGGGCCTTTTTCCATCCCGGAAAGTTGTAAGGATTCTCAGGAGCATTGTCCCAGTCGAGCTCGTCCTGTGCCTGTGCGACCTGTCCCTTTTCGACATCGCTGTTGCTGTTGCTGTCGCTATTTCCATACTGCTCGTCCGGCTGTATGTCCAAAGTCTTGTCATCATCGAACGCGGCCGGGGCGTTCAACGTGGAGGAGGACGCCATCTTAGCGTCTTCTCCCTCTTTCGAAAACGCGACTGGTTTAGGCTGAAGTAACCAGTGAGTCGAGGGTGGGAAGGTTGAGGAGCTTCTAGTCGTTTTGGAGATGGTCGTGCTTATTGTTGACTCTTCGAAAGAACCGGCGTGGATAAATCGTAATTGTATAATCCCGGTCACTTCTCTTATCCTTCACAGCTTTTTATTCCTTGCTCCAACTCCCTATTATTTCTCTGTTACTGTCGTTCGTTGTATTGATGGCTGAGAGACGGTCTCTCTAACAGCAAAGAACCTGAAGTCCACACCACCAGGAGACTAACCTCGGGAGAAGGGGCAGGCAGTCTTTAAAAGCAGCCATGCTTGCCCAACGCATTTTTTATTTCTCTTCCTTTCGTTACTACGCACCTCATACACGGTCCACCACATACTCAAACAAGACAATGCTCTGGTTGGTAATCCGGGAACGCCTCAGATCTCGGTGGACGGGCCGGGTCCGATAGAAAAGCGGGTATTCATTGATTACTGAACGCAACCAAACTCTGCCGAGGTAATGAATAAGTGTACGATTCATCCAATGAGACGGCGTGAATCAACGACACCATTCCGCTTCCGCTTCCGCTTCCTACAAGAGGATTACTATTCCAATACTTGACTCTTGCTCGGGATGGCGCCTTTTATCGGCCTTTGCCACATGAAATGCTCGTTCGGGGTCTCTGTCGATGATAAGGCGACGTTCTAATCACCAAATGGAGAAGCAATACCCGCCAAAGCCCACATGATTCCAGATCCTGACCTATCGAGAAAAGAGGAAGCCCAAAAAACTTTGTAACATTGCTTCAAGTTCAATCATTTACGGGTCCAGACTAGGATAATCTTGCAGAGGTTAAGCTGCTTACACCCTAAAAGCAACACGGCCGTGGTGGCGGCTGGACCTAGATTACTGATTACTGGCTTGTGTAAGTGAGCTGAAAGAGAACACGAGCTAGAATATGTCCGCTGGAGTATGAAATTTTCCCACGTGTTGCGGGATTGGGATGGGTGGACGGAGCCTACGTGGGAGGCGTCACGGCAAATGTCACTCCGATCTTTGTAGTAGCACGCCCTTTGTCCTTGTTCCGATGACTGATTGGACTGCTTAAATGCTACCCTTTGACGATGATTCACATGGTTCCGGATCTGGGGGCTAGAGATATGCAGCGGTGCGTATTGGGATTGGGATTGGGATTGTCCTGCCTTGTGTCTATGCGTATCTACCAGGTATGATGCTTACCACGAAATACGCCTAATACGATCAGCATACGGCGGTTTACAGGCACAGCTTCCGGGATCATCGCCTTGCATGAAGCCCGTTGCTGTCATCACACAACGAAACATCTATCTTCAAAATTACACCTGTAGCATCTCGTAATAGTAATACTGTGCAGCAGTATACCGCGGGTAAATGGAGGGCAGCCACCTGCGTAATGTCGTAAAGCTACCAGGGCGAAGGGTCCCAGCTATTGAGCTCGGTGCATCTCAACAAAGTGAACCTCCTCAGTGTAATTGCCGATGACTTTTCTCTGATAACTGAGCTTGCGTATGTTGGGGCGCGATATCGACTGAGAGCTCAGTAATCGCGGAAGCTTCACCTCTGGGGCGACGTAACCCGGACAAAGATAACAGCCGACGCGCATGGCGAGATCGAACTCAATCTGAACCCTGAAATGAATTTGATGCGCTTAGAAACTGGTCAAGAGTAATCTGAAAAATACTTTGGTTGAAATTGCAAACGCGCCAAGTCTTGTAGAAGATGGACAATGGTGACCAGGTCCCCCGATTATGTGATCCCGAGGCTCGAAAGCCCGGCTCCGGACCTGCATCATGGGCCGCACCGTAGCGCCGGACCTTGCGTATTATTAAAGCTGCATGAAGTAATGTGGAATCAAGAGGCAAACCACTAGACTCTGGCCTCTTTTACTTGTTCAAATTCGGATCTATGACAAAGACTGCCTGAAATAATCTTCACTTAATACCATCTAGGACCAGTGTAAGCTACCTTAAGTCGTTCCCTATTTTAAGCTACCTATTATGTGCAGACTCAATTAGACGGTGAATTTTGAAGACTTTCTAGAAGTTTTATGTATTCCTTAACAACATTGCTTCAAAACAAATTTAACTTCATTATCATCTCAACTTCAATAGCTATGTATCTAGGAACGATGAAAAGAACAAATTCAGCAGTATATAGCAAAGATTCTCAACAATCAGAATAAACACAATTCGTCTGTTTCGAACATACCCATTCCAGTCATTTTTATATCCTCTTCTTGTGATCTCAGTCTGGGCCTCTTGCTCATGCGGCTATCCAAGTCCTCGATCTTCATGTCTGGTGCTCTAACTGCGCCTTCAGTACAACGCAATACCAACTCGCCGAATTCAGTTTTAATCTCGGGAACCACATATTCTTTATGGTCCCAGCGATCAGTATCCTGGATAGTGGCGCTGTTATCTAACAGTAACTGAACGAGATGCGGGGAGCGGTCTGCTCCAGAGTGATAATGCTCTTGGGCATAATCTATAGGTCTTTTGCCATGGAGATCAGTGGCATCAACCTTGGCGCCCTTGTTTAACAGGGACTCGGCTACTTGTTGGTGACCAGACTCAACAGCTAAATGTAGCGGCGTTTTACCATTTTCATCAACGGTGTTGACATCGGCGCCATGGTTTAACAACGGATAGAAGGAGGCTTCCTGATTTTCAGACCAAGGATTCGAGTAGTTCTCATATGTCAAGAAAACAGCGGAATCCGGTGCTTTGCGGCCATCAGTATTGGCGGCATTGGTAGTTGCACGCCGTTCTAGCAACAGTTGGACAACACGCTGCTGGCCGTTACCCGCCGCATGATGTAGCGGTGTTTTGCCCTCGCGGTCAGCAGCTTCAAGATTTGCGCCCCAGTCCAACAGCTGCCGAACAGTATCTTCATTGCCGTGCTCCGCTGCACAATGCAGAGGTGTTTCATCATTTAAGTTTAAAGCTTCGATATTGGAACCATTTTTCAGCAGCTGTCGAATAATCCTCTTGCCGCCATTGATAGCTGCAAGATGCAGCGGTGTTTCACCATCTAAATTCGGAGCTTCGATATCGGCACGACGTTTCAACAGTTGTCGAACAATATCTTCATGGCTCCATAAAACTGCAAGATGAAGCGGTGTCCTGAAATAATAATTCTCCAGTTCGGTATTAGCTTCCTTATCTAGCAGCAGTTGCACGATAGGTTTCCTGCCGTTTTCAGCTGCAATATGCAGCGATGTTTCGTCATCATCATTAACAGCATCGATATTGGCGTTATTGTTTATCAGTAGTTGAACAATATCGGCATAGCCATGTTTGGTTGCGACATGCAACGGGGTGTCGCCCAATTCGTTGGTATCCTCAATATTGGCGGTAGTTTTTCTAAGTAGTAGTTTGATGGCTGCTGTAAGCCCAAACCAGGCAGCTAAATGTAACACCGTAGTTTGACTTTTCAACTCCGAGAAAGCGGGTTCGTTTTCGTGCCATTGGATATGCTTGAGTATTTTGTGATATGATTTCATTCTCGCTGTATCCGTTAAAAACTCCATTGTTTCATTTCCTAGGACAGACTCTTCTCTGGCATGGCGACCCCAATAATGAGAAGCGTAACCGTAGAACGGGTGAGAATCCACGCGTGATACAATAGAACAAGGGCCATCGCCTGCTCTCAGCTTAAATGTTTTGTATGACAAGTAGGTAATACAGGTCATTGTGATTTTGGAGTGGGCTTCTGGGAACCATCTCTTGAACGTCTGTTGGAAATATTCTTGAGCTGTGTAGTGAAGCAATTGGATGGTGCCGCTTTTGTTGTCGATAGTAACCAAACCAGCACATACAGACGCCATACATTCAGTGTCTGGCCTGCTGTCTTTGTCAAATTTCGACTGCCCTTCTTTTACCGCAAGCGCGTGCTGAAGCTCAATCACTCTCATTGGCCTCCACGCAAAGGTGAGCCAGGACAAAATCGACGTTGCCAATCGCGTTTGTTCTTCAGATTGTTCGGCAATCCTTTCCATCGTTGCTGTATAGATTTGTTCGTATGCATCAGAACCTGTTGCTAGATTCTGCAAAGCACTAGTAATCTCCCTCCGTGTTGTTTTTCTTTTCAGAGATTCGAGGTGAAGGTAGGCCACAAGAAACCTAGCTGGCTTAGTACAAACGATTGATTGAAAAGGTGGTTATTTACTTACATTCCCTGAACAGCCTGAACGACACTGCCAATAATTTTTTCCTGCAGGTTGGGATCGTTCCGGACAAATCTTGGGAGATAGACCATGTTGCCTCTAAGGTATCTTTGCACATCTTCGTCGCTCGCACGTATCTCCAGTGAAGGGGTACTCGAAAACGCACTTGCAATTTCCATATCAAAACGAGAAGTTATAAAAAAATTTGCTTCTGTTTCGGATTGAAGTTGAAAGACGGATGATAGGACCCTCGACCGCGTGCAGTGAGCCGACTCGCACTCGTCAAGTGCGTCGATAATGATAAAAACCCTCGAGTATAATGCTACTACGGATTGAAGAGCTCGGGTGAGTTCTTTGGTAGGTGGTCGGATCTGTTTGGCTGCAGTATTGTATTGTTCGTAGAGCCCGTGTACCACTTCTGGTAGAGGGGATTGAGATGTTATCAACTGCCTCAAGAAGCTTGCCAGTAAGACATCGATTGTTTGCTCGTGTCGCCGCTTGTGGTTGAAGAAGAAATATGCAATAACCGTTTTTGAGTCTTCTTTGAACTGTGCGTGAAGGTGATCAATTACAACCGACGTTAGAACAGTCTTGCCCGCCCCGGGCATGCCTGGACAGAACAACATGTGCTTCCTTTTTTGAACCCACGTTTGGAACTTTTCTGAGCTAAGCAGCCATTCTCCGGATCCTTCCTGACGTATGCTGAGATAGTCACTTGGTTGTGTGTTAGAGTCGGGTGGAGAGAGCCAGTCAAGGATGGCGATCTTGTTGTGGTCATGGTACCCATTATCAGGTTGCTCGAGGCGTTTTGCCACATCTTATGTAAAGGTGATTAAAGTTAGAAATAAGCAGTGGTAAATAGGAGTTTTATTAACTAACTGGAAGGAACATTTGCAAAGCTGTTCTCATGCTCAATTGTAGTAGGATGAATCTGTCCAATGAGGTCTTTTGCGTAAGCTGCTGCGGTCATTGCTGCGTAGCCTTGCCAGTCCTTATTCTTATGTGAATCTGAGTAATCGCATATTCCACGGACAACCAGACACGGGAAATGGTTCATCAACCCAGCTGCTTCCATCTCAAAACAAAGAATATGATTCTTGAGGGCAAGTGTATCTCGAATCGAAGCATCCTTCATTAGCTGATTACCAGATGCAATAAGGCCATAGTGAATCATTGATTCTTGATTCTTGGCTCGTTGCTCTCGTGACTTTAGCTTCGAATCACCGCAAACTTCCGCGCAACTCTTTTCGCTTTTTGAAGGGTGAACAGCATCGCTGAGATAGAGTCGATCAGTACTCGGATCAGGCCGTTGGTAGTCTTCCAGGAGATTCGGATTTTTGTTGAGTATGCCATTTATAGTGTCTTGAAACTGATGGCCACCCTTTTCCTGTAGAGCCTTTTAAGGTTACCCACGGCGCCCCGTAATAGTGCAGGCGACTGGTCCAAACACCTTGTAGGCTGAAATTCTTGGTCCTGAATTGCTTTCCCAAAGTCATACTGGAACACTCCTCCCTGCCCATCCTGCGAAACTCCAACAACAACATCTCCTAGGCGGATATCATGCGTGGTTGGGACGCCACCTCCGACGCCTACCATCAGACAAATCCTCACATTAGGAAAGCTGTTCAGCATATCTCTAGCAACTGCTGCCGCCGTGCTGTTACCATATTCTCCGAATGGTAGGCAAGCAATGACTACGTTGTGCTGTCCCATTTTTCCAAGTACGTATGTGTTGTTATCGCGAGGACCAATAGCACTGGGCGCCAGGTGCTCTTCGTCGAGCAATGCTTCAGCCGCACCCTGTTCTATGTTGATAGCACATAGCCAGCCGACAGTGTAGTCTTTGGGGTTCGACATGATTGGTATCAGATATTTTAGCTAATTAATAGCAGTGAAGGTTTTTAATTTTAGAGAAAAGTAGCTGTGATATGAGAGATTGAAGATGTTAGAAGAAACGTAGTTATAGTGGCGAGAAGAGCGTATATATATTCAGAACCCTTGCCGATATACCTACTGCAAGTGACTGAAATATCAGGCAGCTAGTCCATCGTAATTGGAAGCCCAGCCCGATTCATTCGACTCCTGCTTGGTGTACCCAACAAGTTGGGCTCACGAAAAGCTGTAGATGAAACGAGGCTGTACATTGTACTACACGCTAGAAGTAGTACGAACATCGAACTACAGGTTGAAGATCCATCCTCCCGAGGAAGCGCGCGTCTATCAGAGATTAAAGCTGTTTCCTCACCAATGCTATAGTTACAAAGTATAAGCAGTGTGATGGTAATACATACTTTGCCACGCTTGGCGGGCGTCTATCAGAGAAGAAACCGGTTTTTCATCAATCCTATAATCAAACCATATAAGCAGTACCATGGTAGTACGAACTCTGCCACGCTTGGCGAGCCTATCTATGTAGAGTTGCTGAACAGTTGCTGAACAAATATATTTAAATGCTACAAATATGTTGCCCCTGTCGGCTAAACGAGAATATTTAAGGCGCAGTTTAAGGCTACCAAAGGCCTGTCCTACCTGTAAGCCTCACTTACTCACAAAGAGGGGTCTACCCAGACCAAGAGTTGCCGCCCGGCATTCCGTATGACAAGTACTAAAGACAGTATTAAGCACTAGCGACTTTGATGGCGAGAGTAACAGGTCTAGAAGGTTGCAAGAATAGATTGGATATTGAAAGAAAGCAGCGATGTTAGTAGTTCAGGAAAGTGTTAGATAAATAATTCTTTCTAGTATCTTGCTACGAGAGCTGGATTGAAACCACTGTGGTGCTAGATAGCCAAGTGAGGTACTGGATAAAGAGTCTGTGAATAATGTGTGACATACAAACCTGAGTTTTTCTAATACTCAAGTCTTTCTATTATGATTCTAGTGAATGTGTATTTGTTTCGTGAGTGTTCAACGGCTAGCGTTAGCAAGATGTCAAAACATCAGCGTGGGTATTAAAGCTAAGGGTACCTAAGGATAATAGGGTGAAGAGCAGAGAACATGACAGCCCTGACCACTCTATTTGACAGCTTTATCGCTGAGGTGGGATTGAGCAAGAGAGTTCATGAAAGCGTAGCAGGGGGTTTAATTATGGGCATAAGGACAGAGTAAAAGCACTATATCTGCAGTTGCCTCCCCCATCTCATATGTAAAGGTAAATCCTAAGGAATCAGTACTTTGCAGAAAGGGCGATGCTAGTAGTAGTAGGCAGACAAACATAGAAAGTGGTGTGAACATGTTTAAATAGTGAAAACACGACCTCTCTCGCATTTCGACGGTAAATGTCTCTGCCACACTGCGGCTAATGACGAGCAGCAGGCGTATGTAAGATGTTTCCATGCTATAAATGTAGAAAGATTGATTTGAACAGAGGGATAGGCAATAATAACTTGAAACATCATTCAACAACATCAAACAAAACTCATGGCCTCAGTTTCCAAAAGGTATCATCACTGGTCATGAAGGAGGAAAGGAATTGGTGAAGTTGAGCTAAATCCCCATGTAGACCTCAGCCTGCCCCCTGACAGGCTGAGGTCAAATGAAAGGAAAGGAACAGATGCTACACAGCGGGGATAAGCTCACTCACCTTTCCCTCCCCCCGGATGAGACGCAGATGTGAGAGAACAAAGGACAGGAGGAGGAGGAGGCAGCGAATTTATAGATTTCTCAGCGTCTGCCTATATATTATAGTTTGTAAAGGCGCTCCAAAGGCAAAAAAGGTTTCTGTACGCCACAACGAAAAAAGCAATATTGTATCAAATCTTCATATAGCAGATCGCTACAGTAATGAGTCAATCTCCGCCACTTGCTATCAGAGTTTGGCTTTAAAATTCGAAATCCATCTCAAAAGTAAGATCAGAATCACCAGGGTACTGCTTAGACAAACGTTAAGTTAGCCATGAGCTTGCGGAGTAAAAGGCTTTGGTTCTATTAGATAAGGTTTTAAATTTTAAGCTCATGCAGCTATTAGATCTATAGGCATGTTCATAGAAAGTGGGATGTTACGCGCAGTGGCACTGTGGGTGATTCTGTCTCCTCTTGTGTTGTAACTTATAGCCTCATTACAGCCTCATTACAGCCTCAATGAAAGCTATCAGGCCCTTGATAGCTTGTGATTTTACACAGTCAGAACGGAAGGATTGATCAAAAAGAGTGTTTCTCATAGTTGGTGAATAGCCTTATGCCAGGTAGCGGCAACTAAACCCTTTTGACATTCATGAATCTTCCTTTCAATGCCGAGCTTGATATTTGCTTCCGATGCGTATACATAATAATAACTAACGCTATACTTGCCAATGTAAGCGGCTGAGAGCGTAATTGTCTGCACCGAAGCCTCACCGAAGACCTTTGTCATTGGTCAAATCACCACCTTGTCTGCATAACGCAGATACAGGTCAGATTTTGACACCCAACCATACGCGTAGCGCTTTATAATGACAAACCAGTCTAGGACACATGTAATCTCATCAAATGCATTTGCGCACTATATAGGAGGCTTGCATGGCCGCCAAGATGTTGGCGCAAATTGTGCTACGAATATTTCAGACTTGCCAAGACTGAAGTGCCCTTAAGACGACGAGTAGTTGAGGATTGAGCTCAATCGACAACTTAACGAGTTTCTCTATCGAGTCTCCAGCTAACAGGCTTTAAATATCCGGGATGAATCTTGCGTATGGAAGTAATAACGTTACCAGGTTGTTGCTAGGTACAGCAGTAATATAAAGCGGATTTCACACATCATTGTTATGGCCAGCCGGGGCTGAAGGTATGCAACGTAGGCGCATCTTGTATCCCTATTCTGTTAGAACTCTGCCCTTGCATCCAAGCGAGCAGTCTACTCTTCCTTTTTCGTCGAAATAGCACGCGGGCACAATGGTGCCAAGACATATGAGCTCTCACCATAGGCTCTTCGGAGACTTTTATACTTGAGAATGATTCGCGGCCTTTCAGCCAAAACGCCACTGTCATATAAGTGCTAGGATGTTTTGCAAATTTTCTTACGCCACAGCAATACGCGAGACTCTACGCCAGTAAAGCATGACCACGTTTGCTATTAGTACAACTCAGCTGGCTGCTGAATAGGTTTTGCAGGGATGCAAGGCAAAGTACAAAGCATCATACAGAGAAAGACAGGCTTTTGCCCCCTCGTAATGCACAAGGGAGCGATGAAGACTTTCATGGTGTATATTGCTGTGCTTTGTGTAACCAAGTTTGCCCGTCTATATAAGATTTAAAAATCCCTTCTCTGGTTGAACAAGTCTGTAACAAAGCAGACATCAATCAGTATTAACAATGAGAAATTTTACTCCCGAATGCACCCTTCCTCCCAACGGGACATATAGCGGATATGTCCATGGGGTAAACGCCAGGTCAACTCTAGAGATTGTCTGGAGTTGCATCAGTATCATTATCTTGTCTACATGGTCCATCCTACACCTCGACCTCCCCGCAGATGTTGTTACAAAGGGTTTCAGACAGTGGCTTTGCAAACAAATATATCTCCTCTGGCGGAAAGTATTCTGGATGGGCCTGAAACTCTTCTCTCCAGAATTTGCCGCTACTGGTTGTGCAAGAAAGATTTTTGCTACTCGGTTCAACTCAGCAATGTTGGAGCAACTTGCACATCGAGATGAAGTTCCTTGGAGTCTAAAGCACACAATCCTTGTTGATATGGGCGGAATCGCTCTTCGCTTCCTCCCACCAAAGGATGGTGATACTCCAACATCAGACCAGGATACGCAGAAAATATTACCCGAAGGTGGCGAAATACCTGAGTTTATTAAGGATTTTTGTAGGAGACAGGATCGACTTCTGAAGAGGTGTGGAAGAATTCCGTGGGATTTGTGGGAGTGCCATGTTGAGCATGCTTTCGAGATGGAAAATCGCAAAAATGGAGAGTCATCACAGCAAGAATCACAGCAAGAACCACAGCAAGGATTGCAGGCAGAGCCGCAGGCGGAACCACAGGCGGAATCACCTGTGGAATCAACTTTGAGTGAAGCCGATGTCGCAGCATTAGCTGGAAATATCTGGATACTAGATTCGAAACAGCTTGCGATCGCACGAAATAGGAATATCATTACGAAAATGCCACATATTACGGAAGAGGCGATCGACGATAAAAGCAAATCAGACGGCCTGGTGAAAATTATTGCTGTACTCCAGGTACTCTGGCTTGTCGTCCAACTGGTAGTTCGAACCATTGATAATCTACATTTCACTCAGCTGGAAATCACCACAGTCGCCTTTGCTGCAACCGCAGTCATTATATACAGTATTGACTTCATTAAACCCAAAGATGTCAACGTGCCTTTCTACATAGATATAAGAAAGGTTGTCAAGTACGACGACTTCGTTGCTATTGCCAAAGCAGCTCCATTTGCATATATTCAGGGCAAGCGATATTATATGCCAACTTCTACTTTGCACGATTTGATTGACTATGAGGATCCGGATATGAGTCTAGAGAGTGAAGATACAGACGCCAGAGATACAAACACCAGAGTTACAGACGCCAGAGATACAAACACCAGAGATACAAACACCAGAAATACAGACACTAGAGATTTAGGTAACGTCGATCCAGAGACCACAAATCCAGGGAATACCGACCCAGAAGGCAGCAGCCAAGAAAGCAGTCGTCTACCGAACGGCAGCCAAAGGGAAACTCGTCAAGGGGGAAATGGGGAGGAAGAAAAAGGTGAAAAGGACGACTACAGATGCTACAAGGATCTAAAGAACAAAAAGTTGACATGTCAGTTCTGCTTCCAATGGAGAAATTTCATACGGAAGAAGCGATCTAAGAAGAGTGGATGTTCTTGGCGCAAGCTTTACACACTTTCCCCGAAATCAGCCGATATTTTCTCGTTACTCATTGGATTCGCGTCAGCTACTTCTTTTGGAGGCGTCCACCTCTTTGCATGGAATTCCGACTTTCCCACAGACGTTGAGAGACTCTTGTGGAGAATCTCAGCTCTAATGACTATCGTCCTGCCTTACATTTACATTGCTACCCATATACCTCATGTCGGAGACACAGTAGCAGACATCCGAAAGCAAAAGAAAACGGTGATGAACATTGTTCTCGGGTGTATTGCAATATGCTATATCCCTTGCCGGCTTTTTCTTGTCACTGAAAGCTTCAGGGCGCTGTACTTTCTTCCTTCTGAAGCCTTCAAGGCAACACCAGCGGTAATGAGCATTCCGCACTTGGGATAAGCTCAGGATCAGATGAGTGGATCTTGAGAAAGGAGAGTGTATATGGGTCAAGATTGTTTTCCAGATGTCTATGTTCAAACCGCCTCACATGGTTACTCGTTGCACCTGTCATTCAAAGGCTTGAGGAGCTGTAGAACACACCTTCACTAGTTTTTCTCATGTCATATACTATGCTACACTAATCTAGGTTCTTTTGTTTAGCAATATTGTATGCACAATTACTGAATATTACACGATTCTAACACCCACTCTACCTACCTACATGCTTCTGAGCCTCCTTCAATGTCTGTTAGCCTCTTCTCATGTAGTTGTATGGGCTAGTTGTAGTTGCCAGATACTCCAAGGCCTCACTCAGTTCCGGCAGTGTAAATACTCTTTTGTCCATAACCGACTGGATCCCATTGGCTTCTATTGCGGTCATCATTTCCTTCACAAGACCTCTTGAGCCAACATGGATGCCGCAAAAGGTACACATCTTCAACAGTGCAGACATGATGCTCTCTGGCGGAGTCACTCCCGTTACAACCCCGATGACCGTAATAACGCCTTTTAGCTTGATCGCCTGTATACTATTTAGCATCGTGCCAGTGTCGCCAACTTCAACGATAATGTCGAAGCTTTCTTAGGTATGCATCAGCTTTTCCGCAGTCTGTCCCCAGTGTGGATGGTGGCGATATGAACCAGGCTTTAATCTACAAGAATTTGGGTATCTACTATGCATTACGAACCGGCCGATACATAGTTCAGCCAATATGACATCGACGTGTTTCATTACCTCTGCAAAAGTACCCGTAACCTTGTGGTGACCAAGGCGATTGAACTATATTTAAGTTATGCTTTTGCTGATTTTTCTTATCTACATTTTATTCTACTTGTTGATAATAATTAATGAAGTGTGAGGTTGTACTGCGCATTATTTCAAGCCGTTTATCAACATGCACTCATTCGCCGCGGTGGTTGAGTCATCGCCGAGATTCAACATTCAGCGCCCTGGCAAGGCATCAAAACATATGACCATCACGGCCAAGAGAAAAAAGAGTATGATGAATGAAGAGTAATATTTCTGTGCTATAAATTATCTGGGTTAGATTGCCAAGACGTGCACTTCAGAAGAAAGCACACCCTGCTCTTGACAGGCTGATGAGCGGTGCTAGAACTATCCACCATATATATATTGGCTAGCTGGTTTTTCAACCTCAAGACTTCAATTCAGCAACATCACCATCACTGCATGGTAGACGCTCTACATAAAAGCAGACATTATTTCGCAGAATTCCAATGGCCAACCGACAAAAACCGCGGTTCGCCGCTCCTCTGCCCCAATCCCCTCGGTCCGACGTGCTCGAGTGGAAATTCCCCAACCCGCACAGCCACCTCGTCCTCACAGGCCGATCTCGAGCCGCCTGGCACACATCCTTTATCATTCCCTCGCTCAATCTTCTGCTAGATGCCGGCCTCGTCGTCAACAACCAGCGTCCCAAGCACATCTTCTTGACGCACGGCCACAGCGATCACACGCTGTTGGCGCCGGCATTCGTGAAGCGCGATGATCCGCCGGATATTTTCTGTCCCATCGAGATGAGGACTGCGTTTGACAATTTCGTCCTTGCCAAGACGATACTCAATCTCGGAGGTGAAATCGGGCCTGAAGACGCAGATATCCGGGGGCTTCCCATCGACGACAAAATAGTTGCAAGGAGCGAGGAATTGGGCCGGACTCCCTCTTCTACGGCTTTTCTCAACACGCACTTCACTCACGGGTTATCTCCCGGCGATGTTGTGCCTCTCCGCCGCGCTCAGGGCATCACGGCCACGGCTTTTCGCTGTGACCATCAAGTTCCCTGCCTGGGCTACGTCTTTAGCAAAACTACGCAGCGTCTGAAACCCGAATTCGCCTCTTTGCCGGGTTCTGAGCTTCAAGCACTGCGTAAGAGCGGCACCGAGCTCACGGCTCCTCATACCACGCCTATATTTGCCTTCTTAGGCGATACGACAGCACAGACGTTGGCTGCAGAACCATCATGGTTAAAAGAGGGAATTCCCGTCGTCATCACAGAGTGCAGTTTTCTCTATGAAGAGCACGAAGCACAAGGCATAAAGACAAAACACACGTTATGGCGGGATCTAGAAAAAGTCATAAGAAAGTGGCCGGAGACGACCTTTGTCCTGACGCACTTCAGCATGCGGTACAATGACGCCGAAATCGCGAAATTCTTCAACGAAATGCCTGAACCGCCAGAAAACATGGTCGTGTGGGCAGATTTGGAATGCTGAGCGAGAGAGAGAGAGAAGAAAATCGTGTGGACGTCCTTGTGAGCTGGTAAGCGACGACACCGCCAATTTTCTGCACTGCCCGTGGATGAGCTGTCACTCGTGTCACCGTGGATATTGCATCCCAAGTTACATGTTGGTGTGACCCTCAGATTGGGTGGGCTTGACTGTGAGATGAAATGTCCCAGGGGATAGCGACCACATACACCAAATCAATACAAGATCAAGCCCGACGAAGAAGGGTTTTGTTCACAAACCGATGATGAAGCACCGCCCAGTTGGAGCTACCAGCGGACCTCTTCCGACTTACACAAATCAAATCTATAAAAAGGAACAAGCAGCTCTTTTTAGTTCCGGGTCATCGGGAATTCTAAAAAAGCATCTTCTGCGTCTTCTTCCACGGGGTACACCAACCCTCGCCTCTCACAAGGCCATCTATAAACGGCAATTCTACGAAGCAAACATTTCGCAAATGGCACGTTCCAGCTTCATCCATGAACCATGCAAAATTCGATTTACTTCTTATGCTCCGTTTCTCTCGAACCAGGCTGGTTTTGTCATACCTGCAGAGAGGCTGCCTTGTTTTTGGTTCGGGCTGAACTCAAATACAGACGGTGAGCCTCCTTTGCGTCTCGCTCCTCCTGTTGCTTCAGGCTGCAACAAGACTCTCTTTCTTTTTCTTTTCTTTTCTTTTCTTTTCCAACTTTTCTTTTCCAACTCAAAAAGTTTCCTCATGAATGAAAGACATCCAGCTACCTCTTCTTGCTACTCTATTTCATCCAAGCTCATCACCTTCAACACCCGCGATCCCAGCCATCAAATCACCATCACCACCAGACATATACATATACAACTACAACCACAAAAGATCACAAATCACCACCGCCGCCATGTGCGTCCACTTCCGGTCCTGGAACCGCTGCTCCTCCTGCTTCCTCACCTTCAACCGCCGCTGCAACCGCGTCCCCTGCTGGAACGGCTCCCTCTCCCGCTGGCGGATCCACCGCCACGGATTGTCCTGCCGCAGCGGCTGCTACGAGCGCGCAGACGACGAGGTCTACACGCACTTGCCCTGCGAATCATGCAACAACACGGAGGCGGCAACCGGCGCCCAAGGCAAGACGGGTGTGATGGAGGCGCGGAACGCAGGGGTCTTAAGAGGGAACAGAGCTACTACGACTGCGGCGATGAAGAGACGGGCGGATATTAGTGGTGTGTTTATGAGGTTATGGTCGTTTAGGGAGGTGTTGCGTGTGCGTGGAAATAGCAAAAGGGGGAAGAGACATCTTCGCATGAGGATAAGGATGCTGTAATGTCCAACTTAGACCAAGCTTTTAC
Organism: Trichoderma aggressivum f. europaeum; assembly: GCF_033847375.1. NCBI lineage: Eukaryota > Fungi > Ascomycota > Sordariomycetes > Hypocreales > Hypocreaceae > Trichoderma > Trichoderma aggressivum. The sequence continues at coordinate 98,534 of NW_026946441.1, read as the reverse complement.
AATAACAATATCTAGACTTTTTCAACTCTCACTCTCACTCTCTTCCTTTGACCCCCCCTTCTCCGTATGGTAATAAAACCTCATCAAGTTGAATCAAAAAATCCGTAACACAAAAGCCCTGCGCGTTCTTCAATAAACAAGCCACATGCGCCTCTCCTGTTCCCCCCAAAACACGCGCGTCACACAGAAACCGGGCCCTCGCAGCATAACCCGTTACCCAAGTATCGACACCGTTTTAGAGGGGGGCGGTCAGCCTGTCCTGCCGGGTAATTTCTCTCCTTTCTCCTCTTCTTGCTCTACTTTGGTGTGTGTGTGTGTGTGTGTGTGTGTATCATGTTGTGACGGCGCTTTATGAAACCAAGGTACGTTCTGGGATAATGGAGATGTGAAGTGCTATGAGGAGAGGGACTGGTACAACACTGTGATACAAACATTCTCGTAGCCATTTTGTATTATTTCTATTTTGTGCGTTGTTCTCGTAGGTCACAAATGACGTTTACGGCATTGCGTGAAGCTGTTTGGTCAAGGTCATGTGGCCGGCCCAGCTACCCGGCATTCAACATACAAACATTGGCAAAGACCAGCACCACATCATGTGAAGCAGCGTTGAACTTGGCGGATATTCAATCTAAGCTTGAAATATGATATAATACTAAAGAAGAAGAATCATTATCGAAAATTGACATTATCCCATTTCTTTGTGCATTTAGCTTGATGAAGTTGATGAAGTTGATGGAGTAAATCTGGTAGACATCGTCACATTCCTTGCTCCGTCTTCATCCCACGGCATTCAACTTTTCCTACCTAATCCAGAAAACAACGAATAATAAACGGTATATCATCAATTCATTGTAAATATTACTTGGCAGCATCTTGATCAACTGCCGCTAATTCACTCAGTTATGATGCACCCTCCCCCGGATTCGCTTTCGCTCTCGTCTCTCTTTCGGCACCTCGTAAAAAAGCTTGACAAAAAAAACCAAACAAAAGCCCCGTGATTATATATACAAACCGTGCTTTCCTGCACCGAGTTCCCGTTTCCCAAAACAAAAACAATGTCGTGACCCTTTTTCTTGTGCCTGCCACGCCTACATGTTTGTATATATATATAAAAAGACAGTCAAGAAGCCAAGGAACACGGTTCGCAGATGGCCTAGCGAAAAGAAAAAATGGCCGTATTAAATAGTGCTTGTTATATGCCGGTGTAGATGTATTTTTCTTAATCCTGTCGTGGCAATGAATAATGAGGAGTCATCTAGGGTCAAGGCGGTCTCTTGTTCATGCCTTCTCCTCGGGTTGGCTCTGAGATGTCTCCTCGGACTGCTCCCGAGTCTCTTCCTTGGGTGGATACTTGGCCATGAGGTCTTTCTCAGTAATGTAAAAGTCAGACTTTTCGTCCAGGAACTCCTTGTGGAACAGTTCGAGATAGCCTCCAGGAACCTGCTGGCCGACAAAGACCTTGATCCAGCTGTCCTTTCCGGTCCACAAATGGCGAATGAAGCGACCCTCACACTCGGAATCGCTGTTAGGGAAACCGTTGGCGTCGGTGCAAGCGAGCTGCCTGATGTCTTCGGGGAAATCGTATCGAATAAAGGTGCCGAAACCGCCCTGGTCGGTAGGTCGGCCGGGCGAGTTGGTGCGAAACTCGACGCATTCGGGGTGCTTGCCGTTCTCCTCGGGGCATCCTGCCCAGGCGTCCATGATCTCATAGGTCTTGGCGTTGTTTTGCGCAACAATGAAGCCAGTGTTGAGCATGAGCTTGCCAAACTTGTCCTTGTTGTACTCGCGGTTGGGGTCGACGGCCAGGGCGAGGGAGTTGTTGCTAGGGTTCAGGTCCCAGTAGTTCAGAAGCCACTCGAAGGGGAGGTCGAGGTTCTGGAATATGGCGTCGGAGTCGAGATACAGGCAAACCTTGTGCTGCTTGAGGATGGTGGAGATGACGGGGGCCTTCTTCCAAGATGCGCGACGGTCCTCGGGCTTCTCAATGGCGACAAAGTAGTACTTGTAACCGTGGATCTTGGCTGCAGGTGGTCACGTTAGTTTGGCTGCAATGATTCTGCGAGAGTGGAATTGAGGGAGCGTACCATAAAGCCAGTGATTGAGCACGCCGACAGACAGGCCGTGAACCTTTTCGGGGTTCTTCTCCCAGCTCATGACATCGGGTCCAAAGATCTGGTGAGGCGCATCAAAAGGGCGGTTGTCGAGGTCGATGATGCAGAGATCATTGCCGAGGGGCTCCGGGAAGTGAATATCGTGCTTGAGATCGAACTTGAAGGCGCCATAAGGCTGGTAGAATTTGGAGTCGGGCTTGATGGAAGGCTTGTGGACCTCGAACCAGACATCGCGGAAGCTGGTGTCAGGCTTGACAGGCTCAACGGGCTCGACGGGTTCGACGGGCTTCACCGGCTCGACAGGTTTGACTGGTTCGGATGGCGGAGGCACTGAGCCGGAGTTTGTATTTGGCTGCGTCCTAGAAGCGCAAGTTGCGTTAGCCATACGCTATCCTGGACAGGGACCACGATGCGATCTGTCACCACATCATCACGTACCTGTTGGGCAATTCAGCCGAGTCCAGCTGGTTGTAGACGAGGCCGGCAAAGACAATGATGAAGATGATGGCGCCGGCCAACAGGGCCGACAGCTTGGAAGATCGAACACCGCCGACAAACATTATCGCTGCATGCTCCGCCGATGGAATGCGGATACAGAAGGACAAAGACAGGCCTTTGTTTGTAGGAGGCGCAAGAGGGAGGAGAAAAAAAAGAGGGCAGAGGGAGGAACTGAGGGAGTGGATCCTGGCGAACGATGGATTTGATCCGCGTGCCCACCGAAACGAGACACGGGGGTTGCAGCGTATCGTAGAAGAAAAGGAGAGAGAGGTGGGATGAAGCGCAAAATCAATCAACAAGAAAAGAACAAGAAGCAGGGAAATGAAGAAGGAAGAAAAGAGAATAAAGAGCTGGCGACAAACCAGCAAAAAAAAAAAAGAGAAGAAACCCCAAGATTGGCTTGGCGTAGCGGCGCGTTGTGGCGAAGCACAGACAAGAGAGACAAGAGAAGACAAGAGACTGGTACTGGACAGAGACAGACGCAGACAGACAGCAGAAAAAGAAGCACAATATTGGATGGATTTGGATTTGGATTGGCGGAACGGGGGAAAAGGGGCAGAAAGAAACTGGAGACGTTATCGGGTACGTACCCTCAGCGCCCAGCTCCGGGTATCTGCTAACAGCACACGATGCCCGTCGCTAGCAAGGCAGCGCCAGACTCGGGGGCTTGGCGTTGACGGGGGAATTCCTCGAATCTCGCTGCAATCCCGCTGTATGTACATACAAGTACGAGCCGCGACTAGCTTCCAGGTTTTTAGTTTTTGCCTGGTTTCTGGCCACTCATCACTAATGGAGGCGGCTGAATGGGGGGAGGTGGGAGGCTAGCAGGGGAGACAAAATAAAAGCAACGGATGGATTGGATACTTTGGGAGGATTGGCGCCAAGTTGCCTTTATTTGATGAGTAAGATGCGTTATTGTTTCAGCTTTGCATCTCGTCTTTTCCTCTTCGTCTTACTGCACATTTCATAGTGGGTGTCGCGGTCTGGTTGAAGTAATAAGACGCTACGGGAATAAAGAAAGACTCGAGAATCAAAATACGAGCAACTGCCGTTGGCATTGCCCCAAGCTGACAATCTACACACACCTAGTATTCACTCTCCTACTGCGTATTACACATGTACATAACTGCACGATCGATCGCAGTGTTAGTTTGCTCGTATTAAATTGTTCCGGTCCTCATCCGCCAAATCGGCTCCCTCTCCTGGCTGCGTCGGACATCGGCGCCGTGCCGCGTAACCGCATACAAACGCAAAGAACCTCGCAAGAGAAATTGCAGGACACTGACAATCTTCACATGATTGAACTTGAACACACAACTACGGCGAGGCATAAAGTACAGATGACGTTGGAAAACTCTAATATCCAGCAAATGTAAACAAAACCAGCATCTACACTCCCAGAAAGGAAAACGTCGCGGCTCGCCACAAGTTGCATCGAGTAAGTCTCCTCGCTAGCTTCAAGTATATCTCAGCCCGCTGGGGCCTTGACAGAACAGAAACAACTTGCGACACTTGATCAATGTCTGCATTCGGCAGTAATGTCTACTTCACAGACGTTTTCTTCCATCAGCTGGATAGGTAGTGAATAAAAATTGCAAAAAGAAGGAAAAAAGAAAATCAAATGCGTGAACTGGGAATCGAACCCAGGGCTCCCCGACGTTGCTCGGATGGCAACGGAGAATTTTACCACTAAACCATTCACGCTACTCTTTCCGATGTCAACTCTGTCAATTGTTTGTCTCTATAATCCTCGGCCATGTGAAACTGTCACCCTCTGGCACCAATCGCGCCCATGAGCGACTTGGTAATCGCAGAGACTCGTCTCCATCACGATGCTGATCAAGCCCGCAATGCAAATGCCTCCGCTGTCACTTACCGTTGTAGCGCTAAGACTAAACTCGCGCTCCTCGGCCGGCACGTTTTCCATGATCTCGGCGAAGCAGTTGACATAGACGGCCCCGCCCAGTAGGCCCTCCCAAAAGATGACGATGAGTACGATGTAGACGGAGGGAATGAAGAAGAAGACGGCATGCAGCGTTAGAAGAATCAAGTTTCCAACTTGGAGAAGGGATGGGAGGTATAAGTGGTGGATACGGATAAAGGATGTGGACGACCGCGAGATGAAGACGCCGACTTGATATAGAAACCCATAGAACGGGTAGAATTCACGAAACTCTTTGAATGGCGATGATTCGAGTGGGAAGAGCAGCGTTGGCGAGACGCCTTGGTTGATGGTATACTCGGCGACGTATACCAGCAGCAAGGGAGCCATGTACGGTATGAAGAGAGCCTTGGCTCGCCGCATGTTGTTGCGCAGAGAATTCGCCTCGCCCCGGGTCATGGCATACGCAGTGTTTGCTGATAGGACAGACGGCTCAGGCACAAGAAGAGCAGAAGTGCTAGCTGCAATCTCGTGTTCCGTCTGGTCCGCATCTTCGTCCTCTACGTCTCTTTCCGGAACAGCATCATATTCCTTCAGAGCGCTGCCTTGGCGCAGCGGGTCCAGTGGAAGGACAAAGAAGAAGCTGACGAACATGATGGCAGGTAGGCAAGCCGAGAACAGCAAGCTCTGCTGGACAGTAAACCCCCACCAATCAGTCAACAGCACATATAATCCCGCCCCGACCAGACCGGCTGCACCAGTGCCAGATCCCCAGCCGGCCAAGCTCACATGCCCGTAGTAATGCGTCAGTCCCAAGAAACTGAGCTCGCCCCCACCACTGCTCAAGCTGGCCAAGATGACTCCCACCATCTTTACTGCCACAGACTTGGACGGAGGCGTAAGGGCAATCATCAGCATGCCACCCGCAGATAGCGCGATGAAAATGAGGACTCGTATCGGATATGGTATGCGATGGATAAAGTATGGAGCAATGAGCTTGGTGAAGAAGGAGGGAACGACATCGGCGAGGAGGACGACGCCTTTCGGAAGCGATCCGACGAGGTCTTGGGCGGCCGAGAGGATGATTACGTAGAGCACATTGTTAATGAGGCCTGTCAAGGGGGATAACGGTTAGCTGAATATCATTACCATTAGAAAAGCTCAGAGCTTGACAGGATGCGCACCAAGTAACCAAAAGGCGACGATGACCCTCATGTTGGGATGCTTTACCAAGCTCTTCAGCCTGGCGCTGTAGACAGCCCAGGAGGACGACGGAGCGCCGGGCATGGGGAGAAGCCCGGACGCGGACGGGGAGCGGCTTGGCATTCTATACTTGACTTGACCGAAAGACCATCACTAAGAGAAGAGCATTGTTGTGTTAGAGCTTGGAGGTTGTTGATGGAAGAATAGCTGACATGGGCCACGCGAGGTTGGAGGCCATACAGAGCACTGTAGGAGGAGATAACAGTCGCGATAAGGAGCTCTGGAGCGCTATGACGCAGCCACTTCTCCGAGAACACATAAAAGGCCCATCACATGTGCCATCCATTTATGTTCCTATCATAAAAACCACGAAAATACTATACAATCTTATTCCTAACTTACACGCATCAATTATTCGTCTTCATGGATTCTGGACGTGTATCCTTCCGTCTCCCGACTCGCCTGCGTCACACTCTCAGGCGCAATCCAGCCCTCTGCAGAGATGCTATCCGGCACACTCTCGGGCGTATAATAATCACTTCCCTTGTACTTTGATCCTCCGACCCCCGGCGGATTTCTTCCAACGTTTGCCCTGGACGCGGCTTGTCCTTGAGCGGCAATGTCGCCGCTGTTGCCCAGGCTCCGTTGGGCATCTGCGCCTACAACATCGGCGTCGTTTTGGCCGCCCTGTTGGCGATATGACTCGGAGATCTTGTCACCAGGACCTCCTTGGCCTTCGTACTGATTTCCGGTAGCTTGTCTGTTGGAGTATCTTAGTAAATGCCCATTCTCACTACCAAGTGCCGACGTGACTAAGGGGTCGATGGGGACTCACCTCCCACGAGCATCAACGTCTCCTCCCTCACCAGGAGGAATACGTTTGTTGTAGCCCCTGTTTGTACTCAAATCTTCTCCATAGGTGACATTGGCTGAATCAAATTTCTTTTCCACGTAAGAGTTGACGCCGGCATCGTCATCAGCCTGTGGACGAGCATTGCCAGTCTTGGCCTGGTAGGTATTGAGATCAGCCTCGGCACGGCGCGAAATCTCTTCGTAGTTGGACATTTTGATATGCGTAAAGTCTTGTAGTGGAATTGTTCAAGTTTGAAAGGCTGTTAGTTTTTTGTGAGGATTGGTTTCTGATTGAATCGTTGAAGATGGCAGTATTTATACAGTATTTACGTATGCTCTAGACGATGGCTCCTCGATGACCTCAGAGCAACGGTATATGATTTCATGACACCGCATGACGGAGAACAAATGTGGGCCAGAAAGTCTGATTACAGCAAACACGGACTCGAAATCGAGATCCTTTCTCAAGATGAAATTTGCAATAAAAGTGATATGCTGCTATGAGCATTTGCTACTTGCAGCATAGATAAGCCTGGCTTGCCTTGTAGGTAGCCTGTAGGTGTTGGAGGACGAAAATGACATCAGATGGTGAATATCTTCACGTACAGCTCTCCCAACATGCATCAATTCAACCACCAAAATAGTATAGTATTAAGTTACATTGATATAAATGTCAATGCCTATTATTCCGCAGAAATCCCCAGCAAGTGATTGATCCTATTCCCAATCCTCCATATCAGTCCGGCAAATTCTCGGCCCAAACACCAAGATTTCGCAATCGCAAAGTTGCGATGCTCTTTTGCGCCGCCATCCAAAAATCATTAATCTATAATCCAACCACAATTCCGCTTTTTCATAACCTCAACCTGAAACAAATCGCAATCCAATCACCTCATCCCATCCAGACTCCCACCACCATCATCAACCATGGCAGAAGACGCCTGTCCCGTCGACCACAAAACCCGCGACGCCTGGCTCGCCCACGCCCGCGCCGCCGAAGCCTCCAAGCAATCACAAACCCAACCTCAATCCCAATCCCAAAGCGAAGCATCCAAATGCCCCGTCGATCACTCCGCCAGGAACCCTTCCTCTTCCTCATGGACCCAGACAATCTCCTCCTACATCTGGTCCTCTCCCTCCCCCGCCACAGATCACCTCCCCGCAAACCACCCCGCGATACCTTCAACAACGGCACCATCAAACCTCGAAACCTCCCGCGTCACGTCCACCATCCCCCGCTCCTTTACAAACCCAGATGAATGCCCCGTCGACCACGGCGCTTCCGCAAACCCCTCCAATGCAGAAATCGAGTCCGGCGCAGACGCTTCAGGCAACTGGGTCTACCCCTCAGAGAAGATGTTCTTCGAAGCCATGAAGCGCAAGGGCTACGATGCGCGCGAAGTAGACATGAAGACCGTCGTGCCCATCCACAACGCCGTCAACGAGCGCGCATGGCAGCATATCAAAGAATGGGAAGCTCCCTACTTGACCGACTCAAAGTATGTTTTCCTCTTCCATCCACATCTCCAGCTACAATCCTCCTTCAAAACACCAATAACTAATTGAAGAAAACCACAGATGCGACGGCCCCAGACTCTCCTCCTTCGCCAACAAAAGCACCCGCATGACCCCAACCGCCCGCATCAACACCATCCTCGGCTACACCGCGCCCTTTGACCGCCACGACTGGGTCATCGACCGCTGCGGCACCCGCGTCGACTATGTCATCGATTTCTACGCTGGAAGACCCGGCGGCACGGCTGGAGCCCCGAGCTTCTATCTCGATGTCAGGCCCAAGCTGAATACCTTGGAGGGAGTCAAGATGCGGGTCATGAGGTGGACGGGATTGGCGTGAGAGTGCAGCTTTGGGAGAAAAGAGATGGATGAAAATGAATGTATAATATGATTTACGTGTGGCATAGAAAAATGGCGTTTTGCTGGGCTGATAATGATGTGTTGTGTGGGAATACGCATATAAAGATAGACAGAGCTAGAGGGGGGCTCTTTGTACGATACACATCTCCTGTACGATATGAGAGTGGTTTCTTGAGTCATTTATTGCGTCAATTCATGGCATCATTTCGATGATGCCTCTACTGGTGGGTACCTATTGTACAGCAGTGCTACCCAGCAAATCCTATCCCTCATCCGTGGGCAGCAGAATATCTACCCATCTACAAGTCCTTTGCTCGCCTCTTCCGTATCTGCAAGCGGACAGGAGCCTTGGTCTCCAAAGCCTGCGTCTCAAGACTCCACCCCTTCTGCACCAACTCATCCCAGAGCTTTGGGCTGTTGAACTGTGGCACAAACGCGCTGTCTCTGTCCTTGCCGGCAATGCTAAACTTTCTGCCGTTGCCTTCGACGCCAGCATCGCAGAAAAGCTCATCCAGTTTCTGCGTGTAGACACCACCATCTTCCATTAGCCATGCGATTTCCATCGCGGCAAACCACGCGCGTATGGCATCGTTTGGCTGGGCGCCCTCCCAGAGGAGCATCTTGATGGGGGTGAGACGGCCGGGAACGCGAGAGCAAATGAACCGGGTATGCTTGAGGCCATCGACAATGATGAGCTTGTCATGTGAATCGGAGCAGCTCATGGCGTGGCCGTAGCTCTCGGCGAATTCGAGATGGACTACCTTGCTTCCACGGTTGTTGCGGATGATGGGACTCCAGAAGACGATGCTCTCTCTTTCTGCGACTTGCTCGGGGGATAGAACAACGCCGCTCTTGAGGTATTCACTAAATAGGATCGTCGCTCGTTGTCGGTTGATTGTAGCCATGCAAACACTGCGAACACCAAGATAGTTTGTACCAAGATGGGCAAGCACGAGGAGAATCATCAAGAACACAACACTTGAATGATCCTCAATCGCCTTCACCACCAACGTTCCCACAAGCAGGCCGATCAAGCCCACGGCTGTCTCCTGGCTAGCCTCCTTTGCATTGAGTTCAGCGAGATTGTCTTGCTTGGCAAAGTGCACACTCAGAGCTGCCTTGCTGGCACCAGCAGCAACGCCGCACAACGCTCGAAGTGCCTGACCAGTACTGAGCGCGATAACCTTGCCCCAGGAGCCGAGAAACGGACTATAGAGCTCCAGAAAGAAGGCACTGTCGTTGAAAAGATCGGCTAGGAACCGGTATCGCTTGGCGTCTGGTTCGATTCGAAGGCCAAAGCGGTGGGCAAACACAATCGTCGCAATGCGAGACGTGGTATCCTTGAGGATGGTGAGAAGAAGCGCAAACGTGGCCGAAGACGACGCATCCCCAACGCCGAGACCTTTGAGCAGGGCACGATTGGCAAGAAGAGAGCTGATGGTTGAAAAGAAGGCCTGGAGGGAATCAAACATTTGATACGCGAGGTAGTCCTTGGAGACGGAGTGTGGGAATCCAACTGGGAGAAACGAGTCGAACAAGGCCTTGCGCCATTCCCGAATAGAGCGGTAGAAGATGCCGTTGGATCTGTTCTTGAGCTGGACCTATATCACTGTTAGAACCTGATATTCAGCAGAGGTAGGAGGAGATGCTCACTGGCAAGATGTGGCCATCGTGGGCGTGAAGCCACTGCTGCTGCACATGGCCAGATCTGTCGAGCTCTACAATGTCGACATCGTTGCCCCAGGCCAGAATATCCGTGATTTTCTCTGCTGGTTCATCGTGAGGTTCGTCATGGATCGCCATCGTGGGCGTGCCGAAACAGTCACCTTCAAATCAAAGGTGCAGCGGCGAAAGCGATGAGTGCAGGTGTTGCAAACATAGGATGAGATGTGCGCGCAAAAGAACAAAACCAACAATGAGGAAATAAGAGAATGGAATCAGAGAAGGGCCCTATTCAATCTAGGAACGGATGCGCAGTGAATTTCGGTCGCGGTTTGCGGTGAATGGTGCAAAAGGGAAGTTGACAACAGAAGGTCGAAGTGAATGTGTCGGGTAGATGAAGTAACAGGTGGCAGAACCAACTTGGCCAGCAGCTATTTTGGCACAACAGCTGGCAGGTCACCTACAGCAGAAAATAAAACAGACCAGTATAAAAATGCATGAGATGCTGCTTCTTCAATCCATCTATTGATATATTAAACTTTTGGTATAAATTCTTTTTGCCATGTGCATTTACGGCTTGTATCCCAACAAACGCCAGATTCTATTGCCTCCCGTCTATCGCTTCACAGGCGTCCCATCCTCAGCAACCAGGAACTCGTCCGTCTTGAGAGGGCCCTCGCCAACACCCGTCATGATGACTCTGCTGACGCCCTCCTTGATAGTGCCTGCGATGCCCTCATCCAGCTTGACGCTGGCGTTGACGACGCTTCCATCTTTCCAGCCCTCGGCGGCGGCCAAGATCGGCGCAAAGGCACCCAGCACCGTCGCCGCATCCTCCTCCTGGTAGTAGACGACGCAGTTGGGGCCGGCATCAAAGGTATAGGCAGCGACAGTCTTGCCAGCCTGGGCATTGATGGCCTCGACTGCGCGAATGGCGGCCTTGGACACATCGTTCATGTAAAAGATGGGCGGGTAGGTGTCGGCGCAGGTGGCGTGGAACGAGTTGGAGTCGCGCATGGTGACCTCGGCGAACTGGGGGAAGTTGCGGTTCTTGATGGCATCCTCCATCAGGGCCATGTTGGCGGGCACGATGGTGGATATCCTCTGCTGGAACAGGCCCGAGGTCGCGACGGTCTGCTGCATGCCCGAGGTGGACGAGACGCCCTTCTTGGAGGCGCTGACAACTAGAATCAGCGCGCGCATGCCCGGCCAGTGAGAGGCGGGGGCAACCAGGTCAGCCTTGGAGTCGCTGCCATCCTCCTTTTCACCCATTCTCCAGGCGACGTAGCCGCCGAACAAGCTGCGGCAGGCAGAGCCGGAGCCCTGGCGAGCAACAAGGGACAGCTCTGAGGGAGAGTCGGGCAGCTCGTAGAGGTTGGCAATGGCCTGGACAAGGGCAGCAAAACCAGCGGCGGACGAAGCCAGACCAGCAGCCGTGGGGAAGTTGTTCTCGGAGACAATCTTCAGGGGGAAGGTCGACAGCTTGGGCAGCGCAGCGTTGGCGGACTCGAGGGCAGCTCGGCGGGCGCGCAGCTCACGGAAGCAGGCCTGGGTTCGGGCGCCAGAGACGTCGGAGGGCTCGCCATTGAGCAGCAGACTGTCGTCGCCGGTGTAGGTGGAGGAGCAGGAGGCAGTCGTGAGGGTGCGGAGATCGCTCTGGGACAGCGTCACGGAGAGGGAGCTGTTGGTGGGGAGGTTGAGCTTTGCGTCGCGTTTGCCCCAGTACCTGGAGGGAGAAGGATGATGGTTAGTAATTGATTCCCTGGCCTGATTTCCCTTGCGTATCCGTTCATCGGGGCGCAATGGCTCGACATACTTGACAACGGCAATGTTGACGGGGGCGGTGGTGCTTGCGCGGTAGACTTTTGTGTCTGCCATGGCGATGGTTTGGTGGGATGGACGACGAAATGGGCGGATTGTATATCTGATTCCCCCCTTTGGTGATCTAGGTGAAGAGAGGTATCACTGGCTCAAGCAATGGCTGACAGAATAAAGAGAGGACAAGAGAAGAGGTTTGATATAGGGATGGTGCTCTGTAGTCTGTCGAGGAAAATGATGGTTGGGCGCAAAGGCAAAATGTCACCCGGACTTTTACACCGCCCAACTGCCACCACTAAAAGCACGACTAAGACAGATTGTAATTGTACTAGTACCTGGCCTGGCCACTCTATCGGCGCCAATTTTAAATCCAATCTCATTGCCTCTGGATCCATCCCATTCATTCATTATCTTTTGATCCCCTTGAAGCTAGAGCCAAAATGTGAACGAACAGACGCTCGTTTTCGGCTCGTGGGCGCGGGGCTGCTGCTAAAACCCCCACCATACGAGGGTTGCATGAAGGATACGAACACGAGAGCCTTGCTTACTGCAGCCTGCTGGTAGATTATAAGTTTTTGCATTGCATTGCAGTTCATCTCATCTCATCCTGTCAGACGGAATGCGCCAGATTCGATTCGATTTCGCACATGCTGTCTGTACATCTCGCATTTGCCTGATGCATCCGGATAAGGCTATTATGTATTTGTCCGCCTCGGCGAGATGTGTGGCGAGCTGGACCGGCAACCAGCTGTTATCGATGCGTGACACGACGCTGCATGGCTTGGTAGGAGCTGGCTCGTAAGAATGATGCATCAAGAGCGAGATTCATCAAAAATGACGATTCTTCTAATCGAACCAACCGGATTTGATAGAGAGAATGCAGTACAAGATTCCCATCCAAGTCGGATGTCCACCCACGCCTCATGGCTGCTAAATTACCACATTAGGCAATTCCACAAGGTACGGCGAAACTTGTCCGCTTACAGTATGCCCCAGTCTTCACGTCAAATTTCATGACCAAATATTGCCTACTATGGCCATCTTCACGTCGCTACGTTTACCTGGTACGAGAGCTATTAATCAGCATTGAGAAGAGACACCGTTTCAAGAATGGAGCATTCAAAATGTATCGTCGGCTGAGAGTCTTGTCCGCTCTCCGCCTTTCTCATCCTCGATTGTTACCATGTCAGAAAGCAAGATTTCCATGTCAAGAAGATTGTACCAAAACATGCAAAGACATGGCAGAAGCTTGGAAAGTGATGGGTTCCCGTATACAAATTGTTTGTCAAAAGACTACAGTGGAATAAACATCTGCATTGACGTATTTGTAGGCGATGTGCATCAATAACACGCTCGCACGGCAGTAAATGTGATTCCTCCCTTAAAACCTTCATTCTCACGAACGAGTACAACCCAAGACAAATTTTACTTCTCAAAGACTCGTCAAAATCTAGTCGCTTGGTGGCAGATTCACGGAATTATACAATAAATGTCACTAATGAAGAAGTAATATTTTCAAGACAATTCTATTCAGACAAAGCCGATGTTAGGGTATCTTCCAACCAATTTCGTGTCTCAATCCCATATAAACATAAAACAACTCCAAAATCAGTCGGGTATCGCCGCCAAATGTTGTTCCAAACGTCATAACTCATAACAGTCCATCGCCGCCAATGGCTTCAAAAGGCAATCAAATCATCCCCCTCAAACGCCGGCTCAATCTCGTACGGCTCCTCATCTTCCTCCGATTCCTCTTCAGACTCCTCCCCAGAAAAGTCGCTCTCCAAAGGAGGCACCTTCTCTTCCCCAGGAGCCCAACGCCCAGGCCCATCCCACATATCATCTATGAGCGCCTGCTCCGATTCCGCAAAGTCAGCCCGGTGGAGGATGTTCTCATCTTCTCCGATGGGCACAAGGACGAGTTTCGCCATGGACTCCTTGACGAGGTCAAGGTTGGAGAGGTCGAGGGACTGAAACTGTAGTGAAATGATTTTGTTATTCCACTCGTCCACATGTGCTGCTTCTGCTCGGTCCGTGGCAGCGACGACTATGCCCCTCTCCATGATTGGCTTCACCCACTCTAGGAATTCCACGAATCTTTGCCTCTGGCGCTCGGTCCAGTTGCAATGGTAGCCCTTGTCTTGGACCCAGAGCCAGGTATCGAGAGGGTCGCAGTCCACGTCCCAGACGTAGGCGGCGCTTAGACGCTCAAGATTGCAGGGCTGTTCCACGGTGATATTCCACAGTTGGTCAGCCAATTGCTCGTCTCCAGCTTCCTCTGCGTCCGCGATGAGGGTGCGGTGGTGACGGCGGACGTGGTGGTTCACGGCGTATTTAAACTTGACCTCGTTGTAGATTTCGCCGAGGGCAGGGAGGTTGCTGCCGTAGTAGTCTCTGCGCCAGGGGGGGTTGTCATGGGCTGTCTCGTCTCTGTAGATCTCAAAGTCGACATCTTTTTCGGCCAATTTTCTGCGTGGACCGAGACGATACTTTGTGGATGTCGAGAGTGGCTGGCGAGTGGTGCGTTTGCGAGGACGGGGCTGAGACTGGGGAGTGTCCTCGTCGACATCTTCGTTTTCTTTGTCGTCGCCTCCCAAAGACATTTCAGAGTCGGACTCTTCTGCCCATTTATCGAATGAGGCGAGAACGTCTCGACTGTCCATGACCATGCCGGTATCTCCGGTGACCTCACGGTCCATATTCATGGTATAAAAGACGGCAGACATGATGTCGGTGGGTAGATGGATGATAGTGAGTGTATAATAGTGGGTCGGAGAGTGAACGAATGGATGATGTGAGAGAAATGGGGTAGAAATGATGGCCCGTAAGTAGAGAAGAGAGAGTTGACTTTGAAGCCGTAAAGGAATAGAATATAGAATGATAGTAAGATGTGTGTATGTGTATAAGAGAAGGATGTAGCCAGTGATATGAAGCACAAAGTAGAATTTGGTGACCAAAAGCTGATAAGAAGCTGTGCGTGCTGGACTGACTGACTCGAAGAAGCTGTAGATGGAAAAGAAAGAAAGGAGAGGAGGGATGGGAACCATTAAATAGTTTTTGGAACGAGGTGATTGTTTGTGGCATTGTTTACAAAAGCATATAAAGTATAGGATTCGGTTCTCAAGGCATAGATAAAGTCTTTATTGGCGAGATATGGACCCCTTGTGGGCCACATGGACTCATAAACAAGAAGATACAGTGAAGAGAAATGTTTAAAAACATCGATGTCGGGCACATTCATAAAGTCAAACGTGTTGCCATATCAACAGACAAGAAATTTCGTCCTAATCGACGCCATCATCCCCGATCTCCTCCCACATGGCCCCAGTCCCAAAGGCAGTTGTAAACCTACGAGCCATGTTGTGATCCTTGATAGCAAAAACTACCTCCATATCATCATAAACTTCCACTCGCTCCGATCTCTTGGCCCGCGGCCCCAGCAACACCCTCCTCCACGACCGAGCAATCTCGTCGACTGGGTTTCCATATGCGCCACAGCCCCAAGCCCCTAGGACGACGCGTTCGATGTGACGAGATCGCAAGATACGCATTACACAACGCATATTGGCCAAAACCATATCTCTGTCTTTTTGTTCTGAATACGTAAGCTCTCCTTGCTGATTCGTCTCAACCTCTGGCAGACGTAGCATGGCTGCTGTGATGACATCGATGAAGAACTGATCTGCTGGTTTGAGATCAGATGGTTCTGCGTCCCACGTCTTGCAGACGAGGACATCGGGTGTGTAGATGGCGCCTATTTCAGGGAGACGGTAGAAATCTTCGTGGAGAGATGGATATAGAGTAGTTCTCGCGCATAGCCATTCTTCTTGTGATGTGGCCCCGGTTAGGACACCGCCGCCGGGACGAAGGGGAGAAGCCATGTTGAGGACGGCAATTCGGGATGGACCAGATTTAGACAGTCTTGAAGCAGCTTCTAGCGTATCGACGGGCCAGATTCGTATGTAATTGAGAGATTTCTGAGATATTGGAGCTGAGTCATTATCGTCTGTTTGCTTGGTAGACTCTGAGTTTGTAGTTGCTGCTGCTGGTGCAATGGCCTCCCTTGGAATTATTCGAGGTGGATCTATTATCAATTGAACGCTTTCAATGCCCTTTCTCGCTCTTGCATTCGACTTTAATATGGAAGGCACCTTTTTGTTGAGAAACAGCTTGGCCGCCTTGGCTCGTTCATCTCTAGACGAGCTCATGGCTGGGAGTGTAACTCGATAGATAACACCTCAACCACCTAAACTGAGTTTGTTTATACAAATAAACGTCCTGGCTTAATTGGGTTTCGCACGTTGACTCATCTATCAGAGTAAACAATGGCTTGAATGTTGTGATCGTCAGGGCAACTCCAAAGCTTCAGGCAGCCCCAGTTCGTTGAAGGTGCCTGAAACTAGCGGTTGAAACCTCAAATCTCACTGAAGCCTCCAGCTTTGCTTTAGGCGCAAGACTAAGACTCGATTGGCCGCTGCTTTTATGGAAGCACCACAAATGATCGTCGCAATCATCTCGTGACGTCATGGCTAGGTATGGAAGCAAGTTTCGTCCATCATCATTTAAATGACTGCAACGCAATACAATAAAAAATCTCCAAGATGAAAGAAAACTTCTCGATACTTTATTAATTGAAAAGCTACATCTCAGCGTAAGACAAATGCGCGTTCGGTAGCACAACACAATGTTGGCTTCATGTACCGGCGCGAGAGCCGTGTCCCGCACCCTGCCGCTGGTTTCCAGGGGACAAAGACAGAGATCGCTGCAGTTGCTCAGCCGGACGAGCCTTCAGTACAGATACCAATTCCCCGCGAGACAGTTTACGGCGTCTCAGAGCGTCCGTGAAGACGAGGCGACGGAAAAGGCGAAGCGATTACATGAAAAAAGCGACGAGCTAGAACACCATACAACCAAGCGCCATGGGTTACAGAAACAGGCAGACGATCGACCCTGGCATCGGCTGAGTGGGAGCAAGCAATACAAAGAAACATCACCAAATCCCTCTAGAGGGGACGATTCAAAGGGTACGTCAATGTCGGCATCAAGGTTGGTCGGCTTGGAACTAACACATCGAGATTGTAGGACGACTGCTTACGACACCAACCCGTTTGCTGAAGCTCATTTTACCCATGCCGTTCCACCCCGACCAAGATACCATAAACGAGGTCGAGGAGGGAACCCACAAAGACAACGGTAAACGGATAGAACCTTTGGCGCTTCTGGTACACCCCCAGCAGCCGCTATCTTACCTCGAACGACTTATACAGGCCGAGATTCCCCCATTGCAGGTCAATGGTCGCGAAAGGCTGCCCGACATCGTTTTCCGGGCCGAAGCCGACCACGAAGAATCTCCAGGGAGATCGGGGGAAGACTCCGGCAAAAGCAACGTGGCGTCGTATTCGGGCCTAGGTCGCGAGGCCCCTACAAAGGACGAAGAGGCGAACTGGGTTCGATGGAGCGGCAGCACGGAAGTTGGGGATTTCATCCGAGACGCGGCTCGCGGGCGAGAGTTTGCCATTAACATTGAGGGATTCAGCAAGGAGCTGCGGGTGGCTGTGCCCAGCTTCAAGGATCGGACGCATTACATGAGACTGCAGCTGCGGCGGATGTCGAGGAGTATCGATCAAATGGCCAAGATCAAGTCGGAATGCGATCTATTGGCGCACAAGGGAGCCCATCGTCTGGCACAGGGAGGTTTCGCAGCGCTGGCCGGGTGGTGGGGTGTCGTCTACTACGTGACTTTTCATACCGATTTCGGATGGGATCTGGTAGAGCCCATCACGTACTTGGCCGGGCTGGCGACCATCATGGGCGGATACCTGTGGTTCCTCTTCATCAGCCGGGATCTGAGCTACAAGGCGGCGATGAATGTGACCGTGTCAAGACGGCAGCATGCGCTGTATCAGGAGCGAGGATTCGATCCGCAGAAGTGGGAGCACCTGGTGCACGAGGCCAATGCTCTGCGACGAGAGATTAAAGCGGTGGCGACGGAGTACGATGTTGACTGGGACGAGATGAAGGATCTTGGGGGACAAAGCGTCAAGAAGATTTTGGAAAGGGAGAAGAACGGCAAGAAGAATAAGGAGGATATCGACGAGGAGGCGGATGAAGAAGCTAATGAAGGGGTACAGATGGAGAAGAAGGGCAAGGAGGAGCAGGATGGGCACAAGAAGGAATGATTTGATGAGGAATGTATTACAGCATCTTGTATTGTTAGCATTGATCATGGCGCCGGTAGCGTCGAAGTATGTGTATGCATGTGTTTGATTGTCGGATGAGGCGTGGTAAGAGCAGGCGAGCAACTGATTCAAGCAATTGAATTGAACAATTCATGAGATGAAAGATTCATAATCCCATAGTAAAGGCAACACGCATGTGCTGTGCTCCTCCACTAACAAAACCAGGCTCAAAGGGCTGACTGTCGTCGATATCGTCGGGTCAGATCATCGGCGATGCGATCCGCTGAACCGAGCCGCCTCGCCCTACCGTTCAATAGCTGGAGATTATTTTTTTTTAGCGTTGCCACAATGAGCTGTCACATCGTGTTAGTGAGGATGAACCGTGACCCTATTGGGGGGGGAGTTGGTGTGCAGAAGGGAATCTTGGCTTGGTCAGGCCATGATGTTTGTTCTCAAGTGGCGGCATGGGACGAGACGAGCAGGGAGGATGAAGCTTCATGATTTTTGTTTTTTGTTCTTGAAAAATTCCATGCATCCCAGAGAAGAAGAAAAAGAGAGACACAGCACGTGATGGTAGGTTGTTTATTGTCTTTGGCCGGGCTGTTGTTTATTTGATTTACCCCGGTGATACAGGCGCACTGTGGCAAAACCTCCCTCAAACTTACACGCGCATGACCCCATGATATAGATCCGGGGCAGCTCTAGGCCCGCTGTAGCTTCAGCTCTCAGCTCATGTCAACTCTCCAGTTTTAGAGCTTCAACTTTCATCTGCTTTTCTACCCCGCCCCCGCTTGTCTTTTTGCTCTGCTACTCTACTCCACATGCCATCTCGTATATCGTCGGCGATATCAAACCCCTGCATGCTACGATAACCCATCTATATCTTTTTCTTGGTGCTCTTCTATTTCTTGAGCTTCTTCTTCATTACATCTTTGAACATCATCGTCTCCAGCAACCCAATTCCATCATGGCGCCGCAGCTGCTGCATCTGCCAGATGGCCAAACCTTCACCGTCACGCCCGTCTTCGCCGGCCTGGGCTTCAAGAGCCACGAGATGAACATGCACCCCAATGCCTTCCCCATCGGCTGGAACGTCGTCCTGCACACCGAAGAACAAGTCGAATCACCCTTCGCCGCCGACGACGACGCAGCAGAAGATCAGGGCTCGGATCCCTCATCACGGCCGCCCTCGCGTAAGACTCGAGTCCATCCCTTTGTTCGCCCGACGCTGCAAAACGACACCCTCTTCATCTCGTCCATCTCCAACCCGTCCAACTCCGACTTCAAGCCCGCCGCCAGCCCCACGAGGCAGATTGCCATGATGATGTGGGTGACGCTGTACTGGTACTTTCACCAGCCCCAGCCGCTTCCACAGCTGCACACCGAGGCGGCCAAGGACACGCCGGACCATGCGAAACCCAATGGCGAGTGGAGGATCAACATCAAGCGCGAGGGCGTGCTTCGCGGCCGCAACTTGATCCCCAAGCTGGAGCGCATGGGATTGATTGCGGCTGGTGATACTTCATGCGGCACCGGCCTCGACGACGGCGGCGACGAGTGGGCGAGCATGTATGTCTCGAGACGCATGTTCTGGCAGATCCCCGGCCACCTGTTCCTCTTTACGCTGCAGCCAACTCAAAAGGCCAACTCGTCCGTCCCCGGGTCGCCCGTGAATAGCCGTCCGAGCTCTCCCGTGCGAGGCGAGTCCTCCTTCAGCCACTATCTGTCCATAGACGGCCTCACCCGTCTCGATAGCGACCTGCCGGGCGGGCCCATGCCGACCAGCGTTCCTCAGACTCCCGCCGTTCCCATTGGACCCTTTTACTCGACCTCGCATCTCCCGACCTACTTTCCTCCTCCTCCGCTGCAGTACACTTTCACAGACGGCGTTCGACATCCCGTGCGGCCGAAGCCCCATAGAATGGGCGAGATCTTCTACTCGCGCTTCGTCCCCAGTGTTGGCAAATACCTGTCATTCCGCGTCGCCTCCACGTCAACCAAGCCGGTGCCGTATCTGGGCCCCGTGGGAAGCAGTAACAACAACTCCCAGGAGCTCGCGCACTTGGCCGGCATGACGGACGTCCAGCTTCTGCAGATGTGGATGGCGAAGCCCCGCGTCAGCGAGTTCTGGGGCGAATACAAGCCCGGGTTTTTGGAGGGCGTGCTCAAGCTGCGGCACTCGTTCCCCGTCATCGCCTCGTGGGACGGCATCCCCTTTGGCTACTTTGAGATTTACTGGGTCAAGGAAGATATCCTGGGCCGGCACTTGGCGAATGTCGCGGGGGACTTTGACCGCGGCATACACGTCTTTGTTGGTGAGGAGTGGGCTAGGGGGCGGGTGCCGCAGTGGTTGACGAGTCTTGTGCATTGGTGCTTTATTGCTGATAACCGGACCATGAGCGTGTGTCTGGAGCCGCGGGTCGATAACGACAGGTAAGTCGAATCATTGTCTCCTTTATTGAAAGATAATCTCTGACTAATTGCTGGATAGGATGCTACGGCACTTGGACAAGGCGGGTTTTGGCAAGGAGAGGCAGATTTCGTTTCCGCACAAACAGTCGTGGTATGTGAGGCTGTGGCGAGACACGTGGGAGGGGCCAGCGTTTTGAGGAGGAGGAGGAAGAAAAGAAAGAAACTGTTATTGTAGAATGATTCGGGAGTTATGAATGGTACGAAGCATGGCAGGAAATACCCATATGAGCTGTTTTTAAAACTGAAAGATTGATGGCGGAGAGAGAGTAAAGAGTATGAAATTTGTACAAGTAGTAGTTTTTACACTATAAGACGAAAAATGAAAGAAACATCACTTTGTGATTACGGATTCAAATCATTGTTGTTCAATGTTTAGTTCAATCTTATTTCATATGGAAATTGTCCATCCCATATACCAGCCGGAATCAATCAATCAATCAACCCACCCTACGCCTCCCTCAAATGTTGGATATTTTCTAAGGTTATCTTTTTTACAGAAAAAAAAACACACGAAATATAGCAAGACACACAAAAAAAAGCATTCTAGCCGACCCATCTGCGGGCGCTGCGGAACATTCTCAGCCAGGGACCAAACTCGCCCCATTCCTCGATATCCTCAGGAGGAGCATAGCTCGTAATGTCAGCCATAATGGTACGTTCGGGATGCGGCATCATGGCGACGACACGGCCATCGGGACTGGCCACACCGGCGACACCCATCGGGCTGCCGTTGGGGTTATACGGGTACTGCTCCGTGACGTTGCCGCGGTTGTCGACGTAGCGCAGCGGCACCATGCCGGACTCGGTGAGCGTCTGGAGGGAGTTGGGCGAGGCAAACTTGGCGCGACCTTCACCGTGGGAAACGACAATGGGAAGCTCGGAGCCGTTCATGCCGTGGAAGAAGACGGAGGGCTTGGACTTGTCGACGTGGACCTTGACCATGCTGTAGCGGGCCTCGAACTGCTGGCTGGTGTTGTCGACAAAGTTGGGCCAGTCCTGGGCGCCGGGGATGAGCTCCTTGATGCGGGTGAGCATCTGGCAGCCGTTGCACACGCCGAGGGCGAACGTGTCGGGGCGCTTGAAGAAGGCGGCGAATTCCCTGCGCGTGTTGTCGTGCATGAGGATGGACTTGGCCCAGCCCTGGCCGGCGCCGAGGACGTCACCGTACGAGAACCCTCCGGGGGCTGCGAGACCGGTAAAGTCGGCGAGAGAGCGGCCGTCGAGGACGTCTGTCATGTGGACGTCGATGGGCTCGAAGCCGGCAGCCTTGAAGGCGTAGGCTAATTCGGCGTGGCCGTTGACGCCCTGTTCTCTGAGAATGGCAACGCGGGGGATTCTTCCAAAGAAGCCGGTGATGGACGAGGTGATGGGGAGGATGTTTTCGGCGGGTGAATAGGACAGCTTATAAGTGATGCCCGGATCCGCAGAGTCGGAAATGGTGCCAAACTCGGACTCGGCACAGGCAGAGTTGTCTCTGATCTTTTGCATCTCGTACGAGGTCTTGGACCACCACTGCTGCATCTCGGTTCGGTCCAGGGTGGCAAAGGTCATGCCCCCGTGGCGAATGTTCAGGCTCTGCTTGGAGGTCGATCGGACAACACCAAACTTGCGAATTAGGCCGGGCGGAGGCCCGCAGGTAGCGAAGCATCGCTTGAAGTTGATTTCGTCCTCAGTGCGGATCTGGAACACGGCACCAAGCTCTTCGTTGAACATGGCCTCGATGATATCTTCCGGCTTGCCCGACTTGGAGATGCCATCCAGCATCATATCAACGCCGCAGCGGCCGGCGAACATCATCTCAGCAACGGTGGTGATAAGACCACCATCGGATCTGTCGTGGTAAGCCAGGACGACACCGCTTCGGTGAAGCTGAGACAAGGCATCAAAGTAATCCGTGATGAGGTCAAAGTTCTTCATGTCAGGCGCCTTGTCGCCAACGGCACCAAGAGACTGAGCGAGTGCTGAACCGCCCATGGCTCTTCGTCCCTCTGCAAGGTCGACGAACATGAGACTGGTCTCGCCCACGTCCTCCACGCGACGGAGCTGGGGAGTCCAAGTGCTGCGAATGTCACGAACTGCGGAGAAGGCGGAAATGACGACGGAAACTGGTGCCGTGACGTTCTTTGAGTCCTCCTCGTTCTTCCATGATGCCTTCATGGATGTCGAGTCCTTGCCGACGGGGATACTGACTCGGAGCCTGGTGCACATCTCCATGGCCGCTCGGACGGCTTCGTACAATGCTGCTCCCTCACCTGCGTGGTTCACGGCGGCCATCCAGTTGGCAGAGAGCTTCACGCGGCGCAGATCGCCGGCGACATCAGCGGCACCAATGTTCATCAAGCTTTCGGCAATGGCCATTCTTGCAGAGGCTGCCGGGTCAATCATGGCGAGCGTTGGTTTCTCGCCCATAGCCATGGCCTCACCCCCCTTCTGCTTGGTGCCGATATGGAACGACGTAGCTGTCACCGCAACGTCGGCAACCGGTGTCTGCCATGGTCCAACCATCTGATCACGCACGGTGAGACCACCAACGCTTCGATCGCCAATGGTAATCAAGAATGACTTGGAACCAACCGATGGCAGCAAGAAAACACGCTCAACGGCCTTTTTGAAAAGCTCGGCACCGCTGAGTTCTCCATATGCCTTCTGGAGGCTAGAAAAGGCGTTGAAGGGAAGCAGAGTGGGCTTTTTGGAGGCAACATCCCGCTGGAGCAAGCGCTTGGGAGGGAAAAGGGCGTCCATGGGGAGATCGATGGGCCTGGGGTACTCCTTGGACTCTCTGTCTGTGAGGATCAGGCTGGTAGCTCCGTGCTCGTTCTTGGAAATAACAGTTCCGACATCTGAAAATCCGCATCGTTCTCTGCGGCAGATGCTTGTGAAACGGTTCATGCTCTCGGCGTTGATCAGGAGAACGTATCGCTCTTGGGCTTCGTTGCACCAAATCTCCAATGGGCTCATGCTTCGGTCCATGCTTTCCACCTGGCGAAGCTCAAATTTTCCTCCAAATCCAGCGTCCTTGACCACTAGTAATGGTTAGATCTACATTAAGTGTGTAATTGATATTCAGAGACTCACACTCGGGCAGAGCGTTGGACAATCCACCAGCGCCAACATCGTGAATCATGGCAATCGGGTTGTGTTCACCCAAGGCAGTGCAAGTGTTGATGACCATTTGAGCGCGTCGCTCCATCTATGGTATGGTTAGCTGGATTTCAAGCAATTTACAAATCATACAGTGTCATTCGGGCTTACCTCTGGGTTACCGCGCTGGACACTGTCAAAGTCGAGATCGGTGTTGCTCTCTCCACCGGCACTACTGGAGGCAGCACCGCCACCGAGGCCGATGAGCATCGCGGGACCTCCGAGGACAATAACGTGGGCGCCTTCCTGGACATATCGCTCCTCCTTGAGGGCGTGCTGGGGTCGCACAGATCCAAGACCGCCAGCAATCATAATAGGCTTGTGGTAGCCGCGCCAGTTGGCAACGCTTGACACGTCGGGGTCTTCCTGGGATTCTTCGGGTGTCAGGAGAGTTCTAAAGACACCTGCGAGAGCCGGACGTCCGAATTCGTTGTTGAATCGGGCACTGCCGATGGGTGCCTCAAGCATAATGTCCAGACTGCTAGCATAGTGGCGAGGTCGGCCAATGTCGCTCTCCCAAGGGGCGTGGTTGTCGGGGATGAGCAGGTCCGAGACCCAGAAGCCGCTCAAGCCAGCCTTTGTCGTAGAACCTCGCCCAACGGCACCTTCATCTCGAATCTCTCCACCTGAGCCGGTGGCTGCTCCAGGGAAAGGCCTAGTGGCAGCAGAGTCAGTTTCCAGATCATAAAATATCATACAATCAAGATGGATGCCAAGTTCCTCCCGTGTGCTGCAACGATTGTTGACAAGCAGAGAATGCAGATTTATCCCTTGGTAGATAGTAAATGCTACTTGGAAGAACCTACGAGATGGCAGTGGGGTGGTTGTGAGTCTGTTCAATCGAGTCAGAAACCAGCAGGCCAAGAAAAATCAATCAACAGTCAGCAGCCTTACCTCAACCTTGGTGAGGATATGGACGACTTCTGGAGTGAGCTTCCAGGAGCCAGTAGAGTAATCAGGAGCCCAGACGTTGGCGTTGTCGCCTTCAAGGACCGCCGCATTATCGCTGTAAGCCGAGACAGTAAAGTCAGGCGTGGTCTTGTGGGTCGTCTTGATCATCTCAAAGAGACTCTTGTCCTGAGGGACGCCATCAAT
Organism: Trichoderma aggressivum f. europaeum; assembly: GCF_033847375.1. Classification (NCBI taxonomy): domain Eukaryota; kingdom Fungi; phylum Ascomycota; class Sordariomycetes; order Hypocreales; family Hypocreaceae; genus Trichoderma; species Trichoderma aggressivum. The sequence goes on along the minus strand of NW_026946441.1, from coordinate 73,746 downwards.
GGTCCACGCCGAGTTGAAGACCTTGTGCCGGCAGTGTCTGGATACAAATGTGAGCATCCCACTCGAGGGTTAAACAAGGATACACTCATACTCTGAGTTGACCTGAGCAAACATGAAGAGCTCCACATCATGGGGCGGGCGTCCAAGTTTGGTGAAGACGTCAACGAGGTACTGCATCTCGGATTCGTCAAGACTGAGGCCCTTCTTGACATTGTACTCCCTGAGAATCCGAAGAGGGTCCTCCTTGTCCGCGAAGATGTCGACAGCAACCAGAGAAGACGGCGCCTTGGACTCGAACATCTGCACCAAAGACGGCGGCTCAGCAGTCCACAGCTCCGTCATGCGGTCGTAGAGCACATCGCGGAATGTGGCATCCCGGCCCTCGGACAAGGGCTCCTCAAACTGGATAGAGATGCGACGGCCTCGCTCAATGCGCAAGACTCGCTCCCTGAGGCCGCAGACGTGGGCGATGCTGGTGGCCTTGGAGCTCCATGGCGAGATGTAGCGAGGCGTTGCGTAGATCGTCAGGGCGTTTCCGGGACTCTCGGAACCAAGCCCCCAGCCGCGAACGTCCTGCAGCAGCTCCTCAACCTGCTCCAGAGTATCGTGAGACGACACCTGCAGGTTCACATAGTAGATCCATTGGCCCTGGATGTCCTTGACCTTGGAGGGGCTGGACTTGTCGATGAGCTCGCGCAGCTTCTGGGCATCCGAAGGCGTGTAGCACGAGCCTCCAACAAGAACCTCGTACGGCATATCGAAGATTTCTGCTTACTGAGCAGAACAACGCAATGCCATAAGACAAAACTAGAGCTTTTGCTTTTGCTTTTGTACCGGAGGAGACGATGCACCCCAAGCAGAGCAAAAGTTGTGATGAAATTCTGCCCCTCTCTTATCTATCAGTTGAGTCTTGGTGGGGTGAAAATTTTCGGACCGGCAATCGGCCGCTGCTCAGCCAGGAAATGTTGTGTCTGGCTCTGGGGGTACTTGTGCTTTGCCTCTGCTTATGCTCTGAGAGGAGGTACTGTTTTCTCCTCCACTAACACTGAGCTGGACTACCTAATTTTGTTGCCCATGCGTCACGGCAAAGATTCTCCGTAGCGGCAGCATCACGAGAGAAAAAGTTTCTGTTGATTGATCCAACAATATGAGTTATTTCTTAGTTGAACTGAAATTAGTTTGATTGGGCTATTGGTTTTGATTCTATTATTGTACTAGTAATGTACTCGTAATCGTAATTGGTACATGAAATCTATGAAGCGTGTCAATGGTGAGATACTCCCCTCTATCAATCTAATGCATCATCTACTGTACTAGCCTCCAGTTGACGATCATTTTTTCTTGCTCCACAGAAACAGTTGAAGCTATTTTCCCCTTCAGGTTGTTTCACACAACAGTCGTAGTACTACAATGAATGGTTATGTCCATATAATCAGGACATGTTGAGTCAGTGTTCTTTTTATTTCTGGTGTGAATATTTCTGCTCTCTGGGGTTACTCTGCTCGTTCTCTTTCACCCAAAGGCTGCCTCGTACTCTGCCACGCTTCTGGTAGCACCGGCTAGCCCCGGATTGAAACAAAGAGAACAGAGACCAGAATGGAAAAAGAAAGGAATACAGTGAAACAATTCTCATAGTGATTAGTCGTCGCTGGTGACTTTGAGCTGATCGCGAGTTTGCTGTATTGTTCAGTCAGACATCCCACAGCTGACGAGGTTGTGGCTTGCAGCTTCTACACCATGCGCCATCCCATCCATGGATTTTGAGCTTTTTGTAAAATAAAAGTGATTCGCTTGCTCCACAGCCGCCAATCTATGTAGTATACTTATCCTTGGATTAACGAGTCGCTATTCACTCTCCCAATATGGCTATTCAGTTCGCACGGAGTTCAAGCATCGGAACAGGATGCGATGAAAGCCTCTTATTTCCATACTACTAGTAGGAGATGCACTACTCCTTGGGTGTCTGCTACTGTCATATCTTGCTCCTAACTACTGCTACTGTAGCTGTAGTCCTCGAGCGTCTAGTATTATCACCGGCCTTTAGATTAAGACACGGAACGCTGGATAGCAAATCTTGGATGTTGAATAGCCACCCCCTTACATCAACGTAGCAAGATGTGCGCATCCACCAATATCACAGGGTAGGCCCCAGATCAGTCGACTCTTGAGGCACTGATCGAAGTGGCGTCGATATACCGTCAGATTCTACCCATGTTTGCTATAGTGGGGAAGAAGTGCCAATTGTCGAAGCCTTCCAAGATGTAATCGCATCAAAGTCAAACCTATCATATGAAGATTTGAGCCGGCAAAGGCTGGATCTCGCTTGTACCGTGGGAAATAAATGACTCTATAGGCTCCGTGATTCGCATCAGAGATTTAAATACAAGAATTCATGTCACACATTCGCCTGTCAACTAGATTTAACCTCCCTGTTGGCTCTTCGGCCCGAGATCCCGCCAACCACCAGTGTCACTGCCTGGTATTGCTGCCAATGGTGCTAAAAAAACATGACAAATGAGAAGGAAGACATCTTCTCGTTGTTCAAAGATTATTCAGAGTCTAGACGAATCTTGTGACAAGACTTCCCGGCTAGTTGCGAATCCCCCCGCGTTTGCATCTGTAGATCTGTAATTGGCACACCCTTAATTCTCGCGTGATCTGCAATCAGAGGTAGATTGTGTTTCCAACTCGGGACCCTCCGATAGATTAGAAGACCCCTGCCATGGTTACCTTTTCGCAAGAAATCCTCAAAGTTGGAGTGCGTAGATACGTTATTGGCACGACCTTGTTTCGCGGTCCACGTGGATTTTGCGCGAGAGACACGATGACGCCGAGTAAGGGTCTCGATGCTGCCTTGTATGTGTATCAAAGATGCACCAAACTGTCTTACTTGACTAGGTAACAATAGATGATGCGTCAAGCACTCTGGCTCGGGTCAATTCACTTCGGTATCAAAAAGGACTCTCGATTTAGTGTTTGCCCACCCCCCTGGAGCACTCGACACTCCCCGCGTCAAAGTTGCGCCAAGAAGCGAGCAGTGGACAGCTGATGGCAGTTGATCCCGGGAAGGAGGCGGTTTCAATCACTGCTCCCCATTCACTGTTCCCTCAGGCCTTGGAAGTGCCGGTCCTGCTGCTTTGGTGCACCTGTCAGGCATTGATAAAGCCGCCTTGCTGATTCTCCTTCTTGCCTTTGGATTTTCTCTCTCGAATACCGGCAAAGCGTTCACTCTGCACGTTCTTGAACAAAACTCCCTCGAGAGGATCTCTCGTTACCTACAATCTTCACTACACCGCATCAATCTCCAGCGCCTTTGTCTGCTCTGGTTTCTTGCCTCCGGCCATCTTTTCGACCTTTACCCGCTGTAGAGAGAAGAATCGACAAGACTTCACGATTTCTGCTGCCCTCGTTCGAAAAACCCAGTATGAATTCCTCTGCTTCTTCTTCGTCCTCCCCTCTACCCTTGTGGAAGTCAAAACTTACCTTTTGCCCCTGACATTTGCCACTGTCTAGTCTACCACACGCAGTCGCTTTCCATAGAGACACATTCCAATCTTCCTATTCGACAAGATGGATTCCCAAATCTGCCGAGTCTACAATGTCGAAATGCGCTTCACCAGCGGCAGCAAGCACTTTGCCATCTACGTTGCCAACGACAACGGCCCCGGACAACTCCTCCACGTCCGCTGCGCTGTTGGAAAGGCCGGCATGATGTTTGAGAGGCAGTACTTTGTTGGTCATGGACCAGAAGCACTCTCTACTTTCGTCTCCAAAAGCCCCATTGGCAACGTTAGAATCGAAGATTTGGATCGACTGGCGGATATCTGCGAGGCTATTGGCGCTCCTACCGCTCAATATGTCAACAACGTCTGCCAGTGTGCTACTTGGGTTCATCAAGCTCACATGGCTGCTAAGGGAGCCGGAGTTCTTTTTTGAGCGTTTAAGAATATGGCACCTCGTTTTTGGCAGTGCTGGCGATAGCAAGGTACGGATACGCGATTTGGGTCGATCAAGGACGAGCCAGCATTTGTCTTTTAGTTAGTTTGGCATGTTCACGAGATAGTATCATCTCGAATTGACATCGGTGGTATTGGGAGATTATTAACTCCTGTTGTGACAGCCAATTTTGCTCAACATATGACGCTGCTCAAGGCTTTTACGGGCGCAAGTGCCCATGGATGTCCGTTGTATATCCAAGTAATGGAATCTAGTAAGCCTAATCATTAGCATAATGCAACTCTGATCTATGCACTCATGCTGTGTGTGGCTCTTACAAAGACCATGCTGGTGTTTGCCACTGTTGAGAAAGCAGACATATACATCAGCGTAAAGGAGGCTCGCACAATTGGGCCCAAGAGACCAACTGACTCTTGATGATGTGCTCAGCAATTCACTCAAAAGCGCAGATATGATGAACAAAGGGGACGCCATTGTAACACAGACACGTACTATGGCATGATTCTCGGAGATCTGGATCACAAAAAGAGGAGTGATCAAGGCAAAGAGGTGGTTGAACAAACTTCCTCTTTATTGTCCTCGGCCAAGTCCATAACAAAGACTATATTCCTCTCGGTAGCCTTTTAGACAAAGAAAGGACGTCCTCCCTCTTTCATGGATTATCTTGGACAACAATGTGTAACCTGAGCCAAGGTATCCTTTGTCCGCTTTCTGGCTTCGATGCTACCGATGAGTTTGGCGCTTTCTGCATCAGCCAATACCTTTTCGGCTTCGGTTTGCTTTTTGTGCATCATGACACGGCATATGGTAACAAGCCAGGGTGCTTTTGCTCGAGGACCAGCAAAACGGCGCGTGTGAATCGTGGCACGGCATATGGCAACAAAGCTGAGATTCCAATTCAGAGCCTTTCTGCCAAGAGGGCAATGCTAAATGCCCATGTGTGAATCGACAGCCGCAGCTCCTCGGAGAACTATAAAACCGCGGAAGATGGGCGCCGATAATCAATGGTGGAGTGGCATTCAAAGACCTTATCATCATTCCTCGCACATATAACTCAATCTTCTATCGGCAAAAAAGATCACCAAACACTCTTGAAAATGCCTAACCCGTCGACAGAAGAGGGACAAGCTATCCGTGCCCGGCTGGTCAAAAATCTCATAGATAGAGACGTTCTCGACTTTCTTGACATCCAAATCATTTGGGAAAGAGGCCGGCGTTATACCCTTTTTGACACGATCAGAGCGTTCAGTTTCCAGGTAATGGGGGTTCCAAAGGCAGAGATTGTGCGCACTGTCGAGGAGAAATTTACGGAGCGGGACCTGTCTCCTGAAAAGCAAAGGGAAGTCTTCATTCATCTCGCCTGGTACTTTCGATGCCCCAGTTGCAAAAAGACCAGGACGGCCGACTATTTCGAGAACACGCAATTCAAACTCTGGGACAAGCGGGGAGAGCCGAAGTTGCGGACCAGCGGTGATTGCAAATCCTGCCAGCAACAGCCAAATGCGAATGAGTTTGAATTACAGAATGAACACTATACGTGGTGATAGAAGAGAAGATGAAAGTCAGCTATAGACATGGATCACGATTAGGGCATGGGGAGGGAGGTGGTGATTTGAAGCTTTTTGAAAGAGAACACCTGTAGCTTCGTCTTGGGCCTCTAGAGAGGCATGAATAAAACAGCAGGTTGGGGTTACTCATGAGAGTTGACGCTGCTATGATTGTGCTGAAACCCCATTATGCCGTGGCGATGATTGAAAGTCTGAGTTCGTTTGTCAAAGTGTTGTCAAGTGGCTTTGCGAGAGCTGAGCAGCTGGCCAGAACGGTCCAGTCGGTTGCGAATAACTAATCACTGCCAGCTGCTGATAACTTGAACCTGCCCTTGTCGTCATCAGATAGCAGGCCTCATCTTGAATTTTCCACCTATCAATCCTATCGGGGTTTTTTTAGGCTGCGGAACCTGTAGTAAAGATCCTGAATGCGGAATATGTTGTTCAGAGACTGCAGCTTGTGAATGATGAGCTCAAATTCTGCCAAACTTGTACGTGTTTATGATCTCTTCCCAGAGGCGATCGATCCCCAGAAGAGCTGCTGTGCAGCCCCTACGAGTTGCATTCAAACGAGCAAGGCATGTGGCTATCGGAACCGGAAAACGATGTTTGTTAACCATTTGTGCTCAGTCTTACGGTTCCTTACGATCCATTGTTCTCAAAGACACAAAGAAACACGACATCAGGAACTCTCAACCACCCGTCTCCGGTCCCCAGGAACTCGTAACTACCCGACGCCCGGCTCCGAACAAGTCACAAAGCACATCTATTCGGCATTCGGAGTACTTGTTACGATTAGCGCCATCTCCGAGTTGCAGAAAGTCTAGTGTGGCTATAACTCGCATTCGCTTGCGATATGTGGCGCGATCGCGACAAGGGTATTGCATGAGCCGGAATCCACAACCCGCGGCAGGATTCATACCGTTCGGCCTGGCTGAATTAATGACGTCGGATCAGTGGCGCGTTTACTGTTCGCGTTCGTCACTGCATGGCCCCTTTTGGGTATGTTTTCGATGTGCATGCTATGCTGTAAGGTATGACGACTTGTATTGAGCCTCATGGCCGCCAACTCATATAAATAGCTGAACTCTGTCCACTTCAATCCCGATGTTCAATCAGAATATATCCTACATTGCCAACGATATTCATCAAGGCACACAAACAAGAACAGCACAATGTTTGGCCATTTGATCGACCAAATATCGCAAGTCTATCCACCAAAGCCGTCCTTTGTCGAAACAGAACTATCAGACCTCCATGGCAAGGTAATCTCCTTTTACATCCAATGCATACCTGACTCATACTCACCATCGTAGGTGTATCTTATAACCGGCGCCAACACTGGTCTTGGCAAAGAACTCGCCAAAATTCTCTACGACAAAAATGCCAGCGTATACATCGCTGCCCGCTCAGAAGAAAAGGCTCTGGCTGCCATTGAGGAAATTGAAACATCTTCACCGCAGTCCAGTGGCAAGCTGGCATTCTTGCCCCTCGACCTTGCAGATTTGACTACGATTCCTGCCTCGGCGAAGAAGTTCCTCGATAGGGAATCCAAGCTGCATGTTCTTTTCAACAATGCTGGCGTCATGAATCCAGGCAAAGGATCGACTACAAAGCAAGGCTACGAGCTTCAACTGGGAGTGAATAATATCGGCACCTACTTCTTCACCAAACTTCTGTCACCTGTTCTCGTTGAGACAGCCAAGTCAGAGACGTCCGGAACTATTCGTGTGGTATGGGTTGCCTCATCCGCTGCTGAGTCGCCGGCCGTCCCCAAGGGAGGCGTCGACATGAAAACGATTGGCAAGCGGACAGAGGTGGGTGACTTTACAAGCTACGCTCTCAGTAAAGCGGGCAATTACCTACATGCCGTTGAAATGGCAAAGCGTTTCAAAGATCAAGGCGTCGTAAGTATCGCGCTGAACCCAGGGAATCTCGATTCAGAGCTGTGGAGGACCCAAGGAACGGTTGCTTCAAAGTTCCTCAGGATGTTTGTCTTGCATCCTCCCAAATACGGTGCTTATACGGAATTGTTCGCTGGATTATCGCCGGCCGTCACAATGGACCGTAGTGGTGATTGGGGTAAGTCTATCCGTCCTTTCTCAACATGATGACACAAGCTGACAATCACAGTTGGGCCATGGGGGCGATTTTTGAGTGTACGGGACGATCTGAAAAAAGCCTCTGAGGAGGAGAGCAAAGGTGGTCTGGGGACATCCAAGGCCTTTTGGGAATGGACTGATGAACAAGTACGACCATATGAGTAAACGGAGAATCGGTCACTTCACTCCTGTATATGATACATAATAACTCAACTTTATTTCAGATGGATACTTTAGCTAGGTGCATGGGTGCTTCAGAGCGTATAGAAATTTTGATGCTTCTCTCAACTGTCTGTTCAACCGCCCAACGCCAAATATTATTGACTTTTCCAATGGAAAGAAAATCAACAGTCTTAAAATTTCTTGGCCCACTTGAGGTCCTTGATATCAGCCGGGGAAGCAACACGCACACGCGAGCTACGAATCTCGGGGTTCGATAGGATACCCTCATAGTTGGCGGCAAACTCGGAGCTGCTTGTGACGCCATGCTTTGCGGCATCTTCATCGACTTCGACCCGGAACATCAAGTACACCTCGTTCACGCGCACATTAGTGTTCTCATTTTCGCGGGCAGCTGCCGTAGCCATGGAGAACAAGGGGCCCTGCGTCATGGCTGGCAGCGCAAAGATGGCCATGTCGCCTTGTGAGCCCGTGCAGATGGTCCACGTGCTGCCGGGGTGGTTTTGTTCCTGTAAATACTCAATGGTGTCTCGGTACGCAACTGTGGTTTCGAGCACATTAGAAGGTAGACCTTGAAGCAAACGAATTGGGAATCTCACAGAAGTTGGCCTCCAAGGACATGTTCATGTTTTTACGGAGCCTCTCCGTAGTAATACTTTTGAGAGGAATATCGACATATTCACCACCAACTGAACGAGAGAGCCCGTATTAGCAAAACACAAATTCTATATGGCATTAGCAAAAGGAGAATTACCAACCGCATGTGTACACATGTTGGAAGGCTGGTAGTTTACCGGCCTTGACCTGGTCGACAACACTTTTAATTCCTGTGTCAGACGTGACGTCTGCCTCAATAACTTGAATGCCTTGAGATGTGCCGACGTGTTTATAGAGCTTCGCAGCTGAGGCTTGGTTACGAACGATGGCCAAGACCTCACGCCCAGAGTTCAGGGCACCTTTAACGGCAGCTACACCAATGTTGCCAGTTGATCCAATGACCAGCACACGCTCGGGCATTGTGTATAGAATTTGTTGTTAAAGTGAAGTGATTGAGAGATAGGTTAGCTGACGGGCAATAGTGAGTGGCTGCGGAGGCCGTGCTTGGTCGAAGTCGTGACAAAACATAACGAAATCTATGTGAATATATACTCTTCTCCCTTCTCCTTATCCAATCTCAATTATTGATGCTTTAGAGAGCAAAATTGATGTAGACAAGATGGAAAAGTCGGTATTCTTAGCGAGTCCGAGTGCCGAGCAGATTACCAATACTGGAAGGATTCTCTTGGGTTTAAAGCAACCAACGCATCTCGCTGCTGTAGAGAGTGGATACTCGGACAATACGGTTTGGGTCGGGCGGGTAAGTCGATCTGACAGTTGAATGGTCCGGTTGCTTAACCCCTGCTCTCGGCCGTCGAGCTCCGGAATCCTTTATGAGAGCTACCGGGAATGTGATTGATACATGTATGTACCGGCGGAGAACTCCCTCTTTGATCAAGGATAAATGGTCTGGACATGAGATGAACCCCGAGGTTGTGTTTTATGCAATAGTATTGGAAATCATTTGTCAGCTTCCTAAGGACGTTTGTAAATGTCTCCGAGTTCATGTGTGCTCCTAAACATGCGCAGTTCTCTAAGTGCCTCTTGATTCTTAGCCTTCACTACCTAGGTATCTATAACACACTAAAGACTATCTTGTTCCGTCATCTCTAAACCTAGGGGAGTGCCGACTTTCAACTCAAAATGTCAGACTGTGATTCACCATCTCCAAATACATCAGAATAGGTCAAGGTGATGAGGCAATAACAGCCTCGAGCTGCCACCGATATGTTTCAGAAGACCGATGAGCACAAACTCAACAATGAAGAAAAGGAAGACGGAGATCTGGGACTGGGCTTGATTCTGTTGAACATGTTCCTGCCAACTCTAATGGCTGCAATAGATCTAACGAACACTTCGAACATTGTTCCCTTACTACTCATCTCTGATAGGAATGATATTCACAACACTACATCGTGATTACGGCAATTCTTGTAACTACCAGCGACTTCCATAAGTCGGACGATATTGACTAATATAGTGAAGTCGTTTTCACCACCGTTGGTATCACGTTTGCCGTCAATCACAAGATTTACAGGTATTTTCGGGTCGTTATGTCTACCTCGGCTGCGTACTCCAACGTCTGGTCGTCAGTACCATCGCCGCCCTGGCTCTAAGCAGTATTACCGTCATTATGGGGCGTACCATTCATGTCTGGGGCTTTGTAGGTATTCTGGGCGACTCGGTGCTCTCCCTCTTTCAAGACGGCTACGTTTTTGCCTCCATTGTTCATGCAAAATGAGTACATGACTTAAATACTGCTGCCCATGTGTGACTGCATCTAATCTATAGGTATAATATGATAATTGATTGCACATTTTTAGATATCAATATGCTATTGAGTCACACCTGAAAACAACTCTAAGCCTTGATCTGACCTCTGACCATGTACTCTGTTATCTTGTGCGTGCACTCTTGCTACTACAATGCTGCCATGGAATTAACTGCGAACTCCCACTAATGCGGGCGAATTCATGTATCCAGATAGCCTTGGTGATTATTTCTCAGGACGCATTTGCTCATGATAGCAACGGAGCTGAAATTGATGAGTGAATTTTTTTTTCTCTTTCGCCACCAATATATTCGAAAATGGTTGCTGATACAAAGGTATTCCCATGAATGCAACCGCACTTGATTGATACATACCCTAGAAGATGACGAGCGATATCGGTTTTGACGCAGCCAAGACCTGCCATTGCCACCGGGAATTAAATTGGGAAGCGAGCGGGATAGGAATTGATCAATACTCCCGTGTTTCTGTTTTTAGCCGGGCGTCTAGACTTTTCTTTTCTTTCTATTCAGATACTGCTGCTATCCAAAGCTGTTCAGCTATTCAGTTGGGGCGTATCGTAACAAGGAAAGATTGGAACCCTGCTGGTTGTCTGTGCTGAAGGCCGAATAAGATCGTGGGATTCCAAAATTGGCACTCTTCTCTTTTGCCAGATAAGAATGAGTGCCATGGTCGGTAATATCCTTTGTGCTACCAATAAAAGCCATCATGGCAATCTTCCGACCACGCGGGGCCAGGTTGAGGCAGGGGTCTGCAATCTCACCTGCGTGCTTCCAGGGTGCACAGCTGTTGAGAGTGAGAAGAATACATGTACCTACATTTGATGGGGGATACCGGACAAGTGCTGGTTGCATACATGGACCTGCATCCAATATTCCCAAATCAAGAGATGCCAGACCTTGGCTTCCAAATTTGGCAGCGGCAAGTTGGGGGCGCAAGCAGCCTCAGCTGGGCATCCCAAGGGATAGATTGCTGTTGTGTTACACATCTAAGACAAGGTTATCGGCATATGCAGGACTCGACGCCTTCATGGCAAACTTGCGGCAGAGCTGAGAGGGAAACTGTATGTGCGGGATGGCAGCTATTGATTGTGCCGCCAAATATTGATTGCTGGCTGATTGTGTGAGCGGCGGTGGAAATTAATCCTGGTGAGGCGTTGGGGGCGGGAAGAAGCTGAACTGCCGATGCTTCTTTTTTTGGTCCAGAGCAAAGTTTATGTTCCGAGTGCAAGTCATCACTTGAGCATTGTGTTTGTATCAAGTCTTGGACCTGTACATTTGATGCTAGATATGTAGACCCGTGATGAACCCAGACTGCCTTGTACTATGTACAAGGGACGGATCGGCGAACCTGAATGATGCATCTAAACATGCTTCTTTGTCCACTGTGGAACCCCCCTGGCACGAACTCTTGATTACATCCACGCGTGTACATGGATCTTATCTACACGTATGGGTATTAATCTCCATTCACCATCACCTAGTCGTCTGTACTTCATTGTCTCACTGCTGCATCTATGTATGATTCATCCTTCCATTGTTCTCTACAGTGTCACTGCGACAACTTGGCATAAATGCGGCTCTAATACTGCATGTCTCCGGCATCAAATGTCTTGGACCCTCGAGATCGATTTAACTGTCCAGGCACCCCTATGCCGCATGCGCCACCGAGCTTGCAGGGGTCCGATGCTGTCAGGCACCCGCTATTAGAGCGCGGATGGCTCTGATTAGAGCCCCGTCTGAGCACTGACAGGCCTGACGCCAGGCTCTATGCGGCTACTGGCTCTGCTCGTGGCGTCTTGCAAAGGTCCCGAAGTCCTCGGGCTGTGTTTGTGTTTGGCCCACGCCCGTTCTCTTCTTCTTTGCTCCCTCAACCTCGAATCCACACACGCCGCGGAGACTTGCCTCAACCCCCTGGTTCGTTGTCATTCCCACATGGACCGGCACACGGCGAGAGTGGGATTGGTTGGGCTCGTGCGTTGGATATTTTCCAGCTGGCCTCGGGCTGCCTCTGCTGGACTGAGAGGGTCTGCCGTCCACGTCGCACCGATGGCTAACGCTTCCATCCAATATTGCCAGCATCGTCGAGCCGCGTCTCCACCGACCAGCCATGGCAAAGGCGAAGGCGCAAAGCAGGGGACCGGATAAGATGGCAAGATGCCAAGTACAGACCCTGCGGCTCGATCCCTGGTCGGACAGCGTGGTTCAGCTTTTGGTGACCCGAAATCCGGTATCGACTGCTTGGCGCTGAGATTTCACTCTCCATGGACGGCTTGGTTATCGATCGTTTCGTTTCCTTAAGAAGAGCCAGTCTCCCCTACTTCGCTTGGTGCTGGCCATCAACAACTCCTTGTCCCATCGTTGAAACCTGCAGCAATGGGGCTGGCTGTGCTGTTCATCACGGCCTTTGTCGGCCTGGCCAAGGGCCTGGCTTCGACCGACACCATCACTTGGGGTGGTGACAATTCCAGAACTGGATACCAAACGTAGGATAACCCCCCCATCTCGTATTGAACCCGTACAGCAGCTAATGTACAAGCAGCAACCACAACATGGATCCCTCCGTCGTTGGGAGTTCTTCATTTGGTCAACTGTTCCAAACTCGACTTCCCGGCACCTACGCCGGTTCTGCCGAGCAAATCTTTTCTCAGCCTCTCGTCTATACGCCCAGCGGCGGGACTAAGCAGTATGTGTATATAGCCACACAACAGAACAATGTTTACAAGCTCGACGCAAAGACGGGCGACATTGTGGCCTCCAGGAATCTTCACATCCCTTTCTTGGCTGCAGACCTTGATGGATGCGTTGACATCAATCCCAACATTGGAATCACGGCAACGGGTGTGATTGATCCTGATACCGACACCATCTACTATACCTCAAAGACATATGTCGACCAAACGGCAGTCAACGTGCCGCAGGGCCGTGATGCTGGCCGATACTTTATTCACGCGTTAGACGCCAATGATCTCAGCGAGAGGCCCAACTTTCCAGTTCCTCTTGATGGAATTATTGCCCGCAACAACGACTTGCGAATGTTCACTGGTGGAATTCACCTCCAACGAACCGCCCTGCTTCATAGCGGTCAGTTTATATACGGTGGGTTTGCGTCACATTGCGTCCAGTACAATTTCACCGGCTGGATCATGGGCTGGGACAAGACTACTGGCAAGGTGGTTGAGCACTACGCCATGGAAGGCAAGGGCATTGCAAACGATATCAAAGGAGCAGGCGTTTGGATGTCTGGCGGAGGCATTGCCTCTGATGATGCTGGCTCTATTTGGTACGCGACTGGAAACGGCTACGCATCTCAACTAGCCAACGTTCCCGTCAAGGGCTTCAATCCCCCCACGTCGTTGGAAGAGGCGGCTGTTCACATGACAATCAACTCGAACGGTAGTCTGAGTCTGGTGGATTTCTTCATGCCCTGGGAGAAACAAGCCTTGGACGGTGCTGATAAAGATCTCGGCACCAGCCCTCTCGAGATCCTGCCGAGCGAATTCGCTTGTGGCGATGTAAAGCGCATTGGCGTTGTTACTGGCAAAAGCGGCAAGACATACTGGTTGAATTTGGACAACTTGGGTGGCTACAGAAACGGACCCAACAATTTGGATGATGCTATCCAAGTCTACCAGAACGACAACTCCGTCTACGCCGGCGCCGGTGTCTATCCTCTAGAAGGCGGTTACATCTACATCAACGTTATCCAACACCCGTCCAATGTCTTCAAGTTTTCATGTACCGATGGTGTTGCTTCGTTTACCAAGGTTGCCACGACTCCCGAAACGAATGCCTACATCCTCGGCGTCAGCCATGGAACCACCACATCTCTCAACGGTCAGCCGGGAACTGGTCTTCTCTGGGTGACGGACGTTCAAGGTTTGAATCTCCGCATCTACGACGCCGTCCCCAAGAATGGCCTGCTCAACATGATTAATTCGTTCAACATCCCTGGCGTCATGAAGTTCACCCGACCTGTCTTTGGTGATGGCATTGTGTACGTCGGTACCAACCAGGGCCTTTTCTACGGTTTCGGATCGCCCGTCAACGCACCTCTCAACTGTACATCTCCTGTTGCCTTTGGAAATGTCGATTTGAAAACATCCAGCGCTTCCCAGTCTGTCGAATGCACGGCCCTGATTGACATTACGGTCACTGGCGTTGGGCTTGACTCTTCCAAAGACTTTGGCATATCCGGTCTTCCCAACACACCTCTCCAGCTAGCAGAAGGCGAGTCCTTTACTGTCCAAGCCAAGTTCAGTCCAACCGCTGTTGGTCTCATCTCAAACGATATTGTTGTCAACACCACGAATGGTGTTGCCGGCTACAGCCCCAATACCCACGCTCGACTGACTGGAACTGGCCGAAGCCCTGGCCCTCTTCTGTCTGCAGCCCCAACGACAATCACCTTCCAAGGTGTTGTTACTGGGCAGGACCCCGACGGCGTTACAGAAACTCTGATACTCAACAATCTTGGAAATGGACCTCTGACTATCCAGAGCGTTCTGTATTCATCAAATAGCTCCTCTGGCCCTTGGCAAACATGGGGCGGTTCGGGCAATTTAACAGTAGGCAAGTTTACTTTCCAGAAGATGCCTACTTCTCTCGGACCTCAATCGAGTGCCGCCATCCAGATTCAGTTTGATGGCTCCGAAAGTGGTACTTTCTCCGGCTTTGTCACGTTTGTATCCAACGGTGGCAACCAGACGGTTTCTATCGCTGGTTCTTCCGGCCCTGCTGCCGTTGCACTGCTTGAGTTTCAGACCCCTGATGAGTCTGGTTGGACAAGGTATGTCAATGGCACTCCTTTTACCTTTGGAAATGTTACCCAGAACAATGGTCGCTCGCTCAAGTTCCGCATTACCAACAATGCAACAAAGGGCGGTGTCAACCTGTCTCTTACCGTTTCAAAGCCACCCTTTGGCGTTGCCGGTCTCATTCGAGCCATCAACCAGGTAGACCTTGCAGAGGGAACGTCATTGGCTCCAGGAGAGAGTGCGAATGCCACTCTCACATGTACCGTCCCCAAATCTCAGTGGGATGTCGATCCTTATAACGGCACTGCACAGTGGACTTTGAACACCAACGACCCGAGCCTCGGAAAGCAGTTTATCCAGTTTTTCTGTCAGGCTGTGTCAGAGCAGGCTCCTCCTCTGCTGCCCAACAACGACCAGAGCCGATACCGATATATCGGATGCTACAAGGAGAACAATCCAGACCGCCAACTTTCCAACCAGCTTTACGGAAGTGATGACAGCACTAACGCTATGTGTGTTTCTGCGTGCGCCGAGAAGGATTATGCCTACTGTGGCACTCAATACCATACAGAGTGCTGGGGAGGCAACACCATTCCCAATCTCAAGGTGGACGACTCCAACTGTAATTACTACTGTGGCGGAGACATTAATCAGGTGTGCGGTGGAAACGGCGATGGTACTGCGGCGTATATTTCAGTCTTTGCCGATGCCCTTCAACCTGGTGATGGCTCAACAAATCCTCCACCACCCACCGGAGGCCCTGCTGTCAATCCCGGCGTTGATGGTTATGCCAGTATTGGATGCTACACCGAAGCTTCCGACGCGCGTGCTCTTCCCCATGGAGTGGAAACTGATAAGCGGACTGTGGCTCAATGTGTTGATGCCTGCAAAGTTGATCATTACACTTATGCTGGTGTTGAATATGGAGGCGAGGTGAGTCATTTAAATAATGCTAGTTTTCGATGGTGAGCTGCTAACCTTGTGTCCTAGTGCTGGTGCGGTGATTCTTTTGGTGACGGAGCAGTTTCTGCTCCCATCACAGATTGTGCAATGACTTGCAATGACAATTCTACCGAATATTGTGGCGGCCCGAATCGTCTCAACGTGTATAAACTCGACACTACCATTGTATCCACGGCAGCTTCTACCACTGTTGGAACAGCCACTGTTACTTCTCCCCCGAGCGAAAGTACCACTACGTCCCTTGATGAGAGCACGACCACTTCTCCCCCAGACGAAAGCACCACGGCAATTGCAACTACAACGAGTGTTTCCTCTAGCAGCCCGACGCCCACTGGCCCAGTTGTTAATCCCGGGCAAGATGGCTACGGAAGCATCGGATGCTATACCGAAGCGACAGACGCCCGAGCTCTTGCCAATTTCATCGAGACAGCCAACCAGACGGTCGCCGACTGTCTGCAGGCGTGCAAGGCAGACGGCTACAACTATGCCGGCCTTGAATACGGAGGAGAATGCTGGTGCGATAATTCATTTGGCACGGGGTCTATTCCCGCCCCTATTGAAGACTGCAGCATGACTTGTAACGGCAACTCGACAGAGTATTGTGGTGGTCCCAACAGGCTCAACGTTTACCAGCTCAAGAAGTTGGCCACCACAACCTCTGTGCCCGTAACCACTGTACCCGCAACTACTATCTCTGCGAGTTCATCGACTACGTCGATTGCAACTCCTACCGGCCCCGCGATCAAAAAATATGTCAAAGGTTACACATACCAGGGATGCTGGGAGGAGCCGCCCAACGATCGAGCCATCGTTGAGCAAATGTATGCTGACGACTCGATGACGCTCGAGTCTTGCGCTGATTTCTGCAAAGGCTTCACTTACTTTGGAACCGAGTATGGTAGGGAGTGCTATTGCGGTAATGTCTTGAAGGAAGGCAGCCAAAGGGCTGCTAATCAAGATGACTGCTCGTTCACTTGCACTGGCAACGACAAGGAATTCTGCGGCGCTGGATCCAGACTCGAGCTATACAAGCTCTTGTTGAATGCCACAACAACTGCATCACCATCTAGCAGTCCAACAGCACCTAGTGAGCCATCTAGCACCCCGACAACGCCCAGTGGTGTTACGGACCCCGTCATCTTCCAGGGCAACAAGAACTACACCTTCTACGGATGTTTCGCTGAGCCTTCGGCGGGCAAACTGATGGACAATCAAGCTTACAACAACGACACCATAATGACGCCCCAGGTCTGCTTCTCTCACTGTGCGCAGTACAAGTATGCTGGCGTCGAGTATGGCCAAGAGTGTTGGTGTGGCGACACTGTGAATCTCGCAGGCTGGGAAGACTCTACGCCGGGCAAGAATGTGACGGTTGATGAGTGTAATGTTGTGTGCGCTGGAAACTCTACGGAATACTGCGGTGCTGGAAATAGGCTGCTGCTGTATGTGAAGAAGACGGCTGTCAGTCGACGATGGTGAATGAATATGAACGCAGGGGGTGTGATGGGAGATTGAGAATATAGTGATGTAATAGATGTAGCGTCTTTTCTTCCGGGTTCTTTCAAAGGGTAATGTTTTGGATATACACGATGATGGCGAATAATGTGAGGGAATGGGTTATTTGTACTTGTAATATTTCAAAGATTTCTAGAGGAAATGGTGTCAAACTACCTAGATACGCAACTCTTCATTCTAAATTTGTAGAGGTTGCAATCCGAGGGCGTGGCAGCATCTACTTTCCTTGTTCCTGTCTCATATCTCCAGTTATTTTAAACAATGTCCAATCTTGAAGTCGTTGGATCACAAGTGAGTAAAGTGATTGATTTCTCCCGCCGGATCGGTTTACACCAGCTTGCCATCCAAAAGAATCTCCACCTTTTCGTTGTAAAACGACACGAGTCCAGCAATGGCCGCGCTCTCATGGAGAGTCGACTTGTAGTACCAAATAATGTCCTTGTACTCCTTTCCATCAAGCACAACGTCGTAGTACTCGGCGGTTCCCTTATAAGGGCAGTAGGTGGTTGTTGTGCTGGGGCGGAGGATGGCGGGATCGACGGCGCCGAGGGGCAGGTAGTAACGGATTCTGAGGCCGGTCTCGTGGAGGTGGTTTGCGAAGGAGGCCTTTGCGACGGTCTTGCCGGCGATGCGGACCTCGATGGGGCGGGTGGAGGGGAGGATGTCGATGCGCTTGAAGGGGTCTTTGGGGTGGCCGTAGATGGGGAGGTCTTCTTCGAGCCAGGTGTCTTTTTTTGATGTTAGTATATTGGAGGGACGATGAAAGAGGAGAGGTGAAAGGAAAAGGGAGCAAAATCTCACCTGCTGCTGCGAATTCTATCCTCACTAGGCTTGCTAGTTCTCCCCAGCTGCTGTCGAATCGAAGCACCCGGTTTGTCGTCTTCGATGGGATGTCGTCTCTCCCGGCGACGGTGAGCTCGGCGACGGCGACTCGTGCGGAGGCATCGGATTCGCCTTTGACGGGCTGGACGTCCTTGAGGGTGGCGTTTTTGATCTCGGATTCGGGGATGTAGTAGTTGGGGTAGTATTCGTGCTCCCAGACGAGGACGGCGCTGGTGGTGTCCACGATGGTGGTGTTGTTGAAGACGACGCGGATGCGGCGAGGCGTGGGGAGGACTTTGTTGGGGCCTTGTTTGAGGAAGTGGGTTGCGAGGATGGAGAGGCTGGAGGGAGAGTTGAGAGTTAGCTGGTGGTTGAATGTGAAGAGTTGAGTTGGTGATGGTGAGGTTGGAGGTGAGGAGGATGTAAGCAGTGACATACTCTGATCCGGGAGCTCCAGGGCGAGACATGACGGCGGTAAATATGTATTGACGGTGAGTTTATCTACAGAGTCTGTGGGTATAAGATTAAGATTGAAGAAACAGAAACGAGGGCAATGGAACAGACGTGCAAGCAGCGCGATCTAAATAGAAAAACCCAGGGCCCAGGGCGGGTTGCATTTTGAAAGTTGCGTGATGGGACGGAATCCTAGCTAAGCTACAGTACGCCATTCAGCCTTTGGGTTTGTCAGTAATGCGGCGACTGAGCATCAAAGTGCGAGAGACCCCCGCAAGCTCGCTATATGGAGGCGCATGACGCCATGGGCTAGGGCAGCAGTTGCGAGATTCGGAAATAGATGCAGAGATTCTGCAGGCAGTAGTGAGTATGAATGATGACTACTCCGTATGTATGTGTGAGGGGAATGCAGCTGGGTTTTGGGGAGGATTCGGCTGTCGCTTTGATCTGGTGGTTGTAGAGCAACAGGCATCATGAGGGAGAGAGGGGCTTGAAGCTCAAACAAATGTTGATTTTGATCAAATAGCCATTGAGGTTTAGTTGATACATCAACAATTCAACCCAGTGCAGACAAGGTACATGGAATAGACTTTGTGATTCCAAAATTCATCCATCAAGAGATGCTCTCGGCTCGATCTGGTTGTTCCAGCATCCATGACTCAGAACCAAGAAAATCTCCGGCAGTGGCTGCAGCTACACAACTTTTTTACCAGATTTGGAGACTCGTGTGCCGCGTTTTGCTGACTGAGATTTGGAATCACGTTTCCTCGAACCTGTTGATGGTGAATCATCCAAACTGAGCTGCAGGCACTTATTACATGTACTTTGTCTTGCCAGACTCAGAGTTGAGATTCAAGAGTGATTGATTGGATTGGATCCAGGCCTGAAATCATCCGGACCGCAGCGGGTTTTTCTTTCAGCATTTCACTCCATCGTTTTTGGTCCGTGCAGCAGCACTCCGGTACAATGCAAGACTTGCTTGTGACGACGGATCTTGATGCTCTTTATGCCGCCCCAAAGACACGGAGAAATCCAATCTCTCCTCTGCTTTGCTTTGCTTTACTTTGCTTTGCTTGTGCCGAGCTCGCCACGTCAAGCTGGACCGAAGCCACCCGCGTGCCTTGGGATTTGCTTCCCCCGAAATGACGAATCCCTGCCGAGGCCCTTTTCTTTTTCTGCCCTTCACGCCCATCGCACATCACTGCAGTGCGCAGAACTAGCGCGGCAGCCGATTCGAATCGTGTTACGCATCTAAATGACACCGGCCGGACAGATTGTGCTGTGCCGTTCGAGGAACTGCAGCTCAACAAAATGGGCAGACGGTGCGAATAGTTGAGGCCCCGCCGGTTGACGAGCCGCCAATGCGGAGTCCCGAGAAGGTAAGCGGATTGGAGAGTGTTAGCAGCGTCTTTGAGTTGCTCGAGCTGATACTGGAGAGCTACAGGGCGGTTGTTGTGTCTGATACAGGCAGTGATATGACGGGATAGGACGGGGGATACAGTACGGCATAGAGCAGAGTCTGTTCCTCTCTGTTCCTCTCCGGGCCGAGTTCTGACGCCTCCGATTCTGATTTACAGTACATGCATACAGTCGGGATCCGCAGCTCGGCAAGCTCAAGTGCGCATTCTCAACCGAAAGCCAATCAGCCATTCTATCCTCCCTCCCGTTGAAGCTACAGTAGCTCCGAGTTCGTTCTGTCGCTATAGCCGGGGCGTGGATCTCGGCTGTTGCTCTTCAACTCTCACAACCAGCAACTCCAAGACACAACCCAAACACAGCAGCAATGAGGGCCTCGACAACGCTCAGAGCTGGGCGACTGGCCCAATCCCTCTCGCGGCCGCTCTGGCAGGCTCCAGCAGCCGCGAGACTCAACAGAAACAACAGCCGCAGCCACAGCACCGCCGTCGAGACTCCCCTCAACTTCGGAGCTGCCCCTCCCCCTCCCCCTCCCCCGCAGCAGCAGAAATCGGGTCTGGATGGGAAGAAGCTGCTTGCAGACGCGGTGGCGGCGACGAAGCCGCGAAACAACTGGACCAGGGAGGAGATTGCCGCTATTTACTACCAGCCTCTGCTGGAGCTGACGTACCAATCGGTAAGAACTTGCGACCGATTTATTACATGAAGACGAATTGGATTGATGCATGATTTTGATTTTGATACTGGACACCAAAAAACTGACGATTGATTGTGCGATGCAATAGGGAGCTCTGCACCGTCGCTTCCACAGCCCTGGCGAAGTCCAGCTATGCACTCTCATGAACATCAAAACCGGAGGCTGCTCCGAGGACTGCTCCTACTGCGCCCAGTCGTCGCGCTACTCCAAGGACACGGGCCTCGAGGCCAAGAAGATGGAGTCGGTCGAGTCCGTGCTGGAGGCGGCCCGGCAGGCCCGAGACAACGGCAGCACGCGCTTCTGCATGGGCGCCGCCTGGCGTGACATGCGCGGCCGCAAGTCGGGCCTGAAGAACGTCGTCGAGATGGTCAAGGGCGTCAAGGCCCTGGGCATGGAGGCGTGTGTTACGCTGGGCATGATTGATGCCGAACAGGCTCGCCAGCTCAAGGACGCTGGGTTGACCGCCTACAACCACAACGTCGACACCAGCCGCGAGTTCTATCCGTCCGTCATCTCGACTAGATCGTACGACGAGCGCCTGACTACGCTGGGACACGTCCGCGATGCCGGCATCAACGTCTGCTCTGGCGGCATCCTCGGCTTGGGAGAATCATCTGAGGATCGAGTCGGTCTGCTGCACACCGTTTCCACACTCCCCAAACACCCTGAGAGCTTCCCCGTCAACGCTCTGGTGCCCATCAAGGGAACGCCTCTTGGCGATCGCGAGCCCATTGCCTTTACAAGCATGCTACGAACCATCGCTACGGCTCGTCTCTTGATGCCCGCAACCATCATCCGCATTGCTGCTGGCCGCAAGACCATGTCGGAGGAGAAGCAGGCGCTGTGCTTCATGGCTGGTGCCAACGCCATCTTCACTGGTGAGAAGATGTTGACGACGGAGTGTAACGGTTGGGATGAGGACAGCGCCATGTTTGGCCGATGGGGACTGGAGCCCATGAAGAGCTTTGACAAGAAGCCCGTGGAGGTTTAGAGTACAAGTCTTTAGATGTCTTATGAGAAGAATCAATGAAACGAGAGGCCAGGGAACAAAACATCGTCACAGGAAAGATGGCATGAGGGCGGTTTGAGTGAGACTTCACCATCAATATATAAACATATACATACACTTATTATACAGATGCATGTCTCCATCATCATAATTTACTTTTTATAGCCCCCGTCACCCATTCTTCCACTGCCCTACACAGTCCCTCTACTTCCTCCACCGTATTCCCAGCATGCAAACACACTCTCACTCTGTCTTGCCCTGCTGGAACAGTAGGCGCTACAATTGGCCTCACAGTGAAGCCTCTCTCCTGGCAGTATTGCGCCAGATTCCTTGCCCGGCTCGTAAGCAGCGGCAGGATGGGCGACTGCGGTGCCTCGGGGTTAATGCGGAAGAGTTCTGGCGATGGGCCATGTCGTTCAATGAGCTGAGTGAGAAGCGTGTGCATGTGATGGATGAGTGATTGGAGGTTTTGGACGAGAGAGTCTGCGTGGCCTTGGGCGAGAAAGTCGTAGGTTGTGCGTATGCTGGCGAGGGAGGGAAAGGCCATGGCTGTGGTGTAGATGAAGCTGCGGGCGTAGTTGATGAGGTAGGATCTCGTCGTGGAAGAGCAGAGGACAATGGCTATGCAGCTCTTGTTAGCATCCATATATATGCGCAGAAAAGGATTGAAGAGAAATTTACCTCCGGAACAGCCCATGGCTTTGCCAAAAGTATGTACGCGAGCCCATGTCCTGTCTTCGAGCCCAAGTTGACAGACGAGACCTCTTCCTTGGCGGCCAAATATCCCCGTGGAATGCGCCTCGTCGACAATCACGTAGCCGTTTCCCCGGGGTAGCCTTTTCTCTACGCATTCGACGATTGCTTGTAAAGGTGCGAGGTCTCCGTCCATGCTGTAGACGCCTTCAACAGCGATGAAGATGTTTTTCTTGCCGCTTGACACTTGGGTGTCTTGTGCTAGACTTTTCAACAGAGAGTCTAGGCTTGGGTATTTGCTTGACGCAGCTGCATCGTATACTTTGTTATGCGCAAAGGCGATTCTCTGCGCCCTGCTTAATCTCATTCCATCATGAACGCTCGCATGGATCAATTCGTCGTATACAATGACATCTCCCTTTTGCGGCACGCAGGCGAACAGCCCCGTATTAGCCTCAAACCCCGAATTGAACAGCAATCCCGCATCAGCCCCGTGAAACTCGGCAATTCTTCTTTCCAGGTCCTCTGTGAAGGCCGAGTTGCCGTCTAGCAGGCGAGAGCCTCCGGACCCGAGGCCGAAGCCGGATGACTGCAGATGGGGCAGGATGAATGACACATAGGCGGCCTTGACGGCGGGATTGGAGGAGAGTGACAGGTAGCTGTTTGAAGAGAAATCGACAGAGTCGGAGGATGGGGTGGTGAGGCGGCGGAGGCGGCCTTGGGAGAGGCGGGATGAGAGGATTGCTGCGAGGGTGTTGTCGAGATTTGGAGGCATGACTTTTTCTTCTTGTTTTCTTTCCTGTTTGGAGTTGCTGATTGAGCTCAATTGAAAGGCTCTTTCAACTGAATGTGACTGTTTCAATGCAGATCAATTGACTGCACGCCCTTTGCTGTCAACGCAAACTGGTTAGTTTCAGTTGATAGACAAGAAGCCGAAACATGAGATGCAGTCAAACTGCGGCCTGTATCGGCGTCCCCATGCAAGAAAATGCATCAACCACCCATCACATGTCTAAATCCACTTCGGCTGTCATCTCTCTCGCAGTTCACCAACAATTGCCAATCTAATATCGTAAAAACGATTTGAATTGCCGCTTGTCCGTGTTGGGGCAAATGTGCCAGACAAGCTATCCCGCGGAAACCGGTATAGTGAGGGATTTCGAGTTGTCATAGAGCCAGCCGGGCCGGGTTCGATAGCTTCTGGAGCTTGTAGCTTCTTTCTCGGCTCGGTTGAGGAAAAAAAAAGTGTAACTCCACTCCAGAATGGGTGAACGGAGATCGGCAAAGAAAGCCCCCAACAAAAGAAACTGTGTGTAAGAAGAAGAAAATTAAAGTGACATGGGAAGCTTGAAGCTGTGCTGTTTCGTATCCCGCCATTACCCTTTTGGGCGTAATTCCACATTCCATCTTGGGCTTCCACTCCTCCTCTCCAACAACAGAATGCCGTTCCGTTTCTAGGCTCTTTGGAAGTTGAACAAAAGAACAGTCGTTTTTTCTCTCTTGCGGACTATTGATTTATCTGTCTAGCAGAATAATCGATTAGTCTCCCATCTTTCTGTTTGTTCGATTTGATATGCCAGTGCCGCCGCCGCCGCCACTGGCATCGCCGCTCTGGCGGTCGCTGCGATCGTACCAGATCTTTGGTGCCAACACCGAGGTGGGGAAGACGGTCTTCTCGACGCTGCTGTGCAAGGCTGCCGCGAGACGGAGCCCTGGCGGCGTAGCGTTTCTGAAGCCGGTTTCGACGGGGCCGGATAGCGAGGCTGATGATCGGTGTAGGTGATGGTCCTTGTCAGGAGTTGTGGCATTGCGGTTAACACATGAATAGATGATGTTGAAGTTGATCTGGCACTTTGGATTTGGTAGTATTGTGCTGTTGGTTGACCAATTCGTTGTCCGTGTAGTCACATCTTGAAGTTCGCCCCGGATGTCTCCAATAAGACTCTGTTTCAGTACAGAATCCCAGTTAGCCCACACATTGCAGCTCGGGTCTCCAATACCGTAAGTCACCACGGCTTCATAAGAAGCATCTCACTTTTCTTGTACCTCATCTCATTATACAATCTCTCATCTTAGACAATTCCCTCCAACGACACTCTTCTCTTCCAATGCCGAGACTACGCAGCTCAGTGCGCCAACATGGGCAGGAAATGGCTGTTTCTCGAAACCGCAGGAGGCGTCCACTCTCCCGGCCCGTCAGGCACAACTCAGGCGGATCTATACGCACCGCTTCGGCTGCCAGTTGTCCTTGTGGGTGATTCCCGTCTCGGAGGCATCTCTCAGACGATATCGGCCTTTGAGTCACTACGCATGAGAGGTTATGATGTTGAATCGGTGGTGCTGTTCAAGGAGGACAAGTATCAGAACTTTGCCTATCTGTCAGAGTACTTTGCGGAACATCACAATGTGCCTGTCGCGGGCGTGATTGAACCGCCGGAAAGGAAATCAAACCTTGAGGAGGATGTCCGAGCAATGTCGCAGTATTATGAAGAGCAATCTCAGGACGGAAACACGACCAACGTCATTTCCCATCTGGATAGCCGTCACGAGGAGCGTATTGCATCCCTCAATTCCATGGCGACCGAAGCTCTGCAAAACATATGGTATCCTTTTGCTCAGCACAGTCTTTTTACTCCAAAGGACATTAATGTCATAGATTCAGCTCACGGCGACTACTTCCAGACGCTGGCCCCTTCCTCTCCAACATCAGAGACCGATAGCCTTCTCCGAGCCTCGTTCGACGGCTCTGCTTCCTGGTGGACTCAAGGTCTTGGTCACGCCAATCCCAAGCTCACCCTTGCTGCCGCTTACGCTGCCGGCCGCTACGGCCACGTCATGTTCGCCGGTGGTATCCATCGTCCCGCCGCGGAACTATCCTCAAGACTGCTCAAGGGGATGAACAGTCCGCGACTTAGTCGAGTCTTTTTCTCCGACAATGGCAGCACTGGTATTGAGGTCGCTCTCAAGATGGGTCTCCGAGCAGCCAAGCTCCGATATGGATGGACGCCTGAGGAGAAACTCGGCGTTGTTGGCCTCAAGGGCTCTTACCACGGCGATACCATTGGCGCCATGGACTGCTCGGAGCCGAGTGGATATAACGAAAAGGTCGAGTGGTATGATGGCAAAGGGCACTGGTTTGACTACCCGACTGTTTTGTGCGTCGGCGGCAAGTGGCGTGTGAATGTGCCTGAAGAGCTGAGGCAGGCTTTGGGCGAAGACGCGGACTTTGGCGCGCTGTCGGAAATCTTTGATGTTCGTGGGAGAGAGGAGAAGGGCCAACATCTTCGATACGAGGCCTTTATTCGAGAGACGTTGGAGAGGCTCCAGAAGCAGGGCCGTCGGTTTGGCTCTGTCATTATCGAGCCCGTTGTTCTCGGCGCCGGAGGCATGGCGTTGGTGTAAGCATATCTCCCGAACGGTTTTTCAGGCACGGGAGCCATTGCTAACTCACTTCTTGCAGAGATCCTCTCTTCCAACGGGCCCTCGTCAACGTCGTTCGCAAATCTCCAGACCTCTTCCGCAAGCCAAACGCGCCCATCGAAGAATCTCCCAGCAGTCCCACCGCGTGGACAGGTCTTCCAATCATCTTCGATGAAGTCTTTACTGGTCTTTACCGTCTCGGCCGCTTCACGTCGTCTTCTTTCCTTGAAACGAATGCCGACATCTCCGTCCATGCGAAGCTTCTTACCGGAGGCCTAGTTCCGCTCTGCACGACGCTTGCTTCGGAGGATATTTTTCAGACGTTTAATTCTCCAGACAAGACTGATGCCCTGCTTCACGGGCACAGCTACACGGCTCATCCAGTGGGCTGCCAGGTCGCCGTAGAGTCCGTCAAGGAACTACAAAGGATGGACCACGGCGGATCCTGGAACTGGGCCAAATCCCAAGGCTGGACCCCTGAGGCTTCTTCCGCAAGCGGCCAGCCCGCGGTAGACGTCTGGTCAACCTGGCCGCGGGCTCTAGTGGAGGATCTCTCTCGTCAGACGGATCGCGTAGCTGGCATCTGGGCTCTCGGAAGCGTTCTCGCCATCCACGTGAAAGACGCAGCGGGCAGCACGGGATACTTTAGCGATGCGGCGCAGAGTCTTCGGGACGGCCTCCTTGCGGGCGATGCGGAGGGTGTCAATGGCTCGTGGAACGTGCACTGCAGAGTTCTTGGAAACGTGCTGTATCTGATGGCGAGTCAGAAGACGACGGAGGAGAGCGTTGCGCAGATTAGTTTGTTGCTGAGAAAGGGATTGAACGCGTGAGGTTTTGGTGGGCTGCGAAGAGTGAAAGAGAGGAGTTTGGTGTGGGTGCCAAAAATATACGCATCAAAGAACTGCGTTCCTTTGTAAAAGAATATCACAAAGAGACGTATCGAATAGCTTTTCTGTACCTAACAATTAACAACAATGTTGTTATTTCTGACTTTGTCCAGACCTACTTTTGCTTTTGAGGCAGATCCATGGTAACCATCCACATTGCCATCTTTTTAAATCCCTCTTCTGTACCTATATATGCATTCTGTCACTCCTGACAATGTTGGCAATTGGTCAAATCATGTCTCAAGTCTATCGTTTCCATTTCAATTCTACGTAACTGGCGCACGTATTTTCTAGACTTCGTAATGCCAGCTGCTTCCAGCAATAATTGGTCCCAAGCCAGGACCGTATTGCATAACATGGCAACTTCCATTTGGTCCGACGCTATATGTTAAATAACGAAACACACAGCTCATGATCTCGAAGTGTTCAGTAGTGTTACCAATTCCATTTTGGGCGCGGGCTGTTCAGATAATATGGCAACTGTCACACCGGATTGATGGCGGCTGGCAGGCGTTCATTCTCGCCTTGCTTCAGCTGAAATTGTCCTCAAGTCACCTTGGCTATGTGAATGAGGTCTCTCCATGCCCTCGTTGCTCTTTCTTCTTGCATCTTCCCTCTTTGCATCCTCACTCTTGCAACTCTTCTGCGACAGAATCAAAGCATCATCAACCAAATCTTGCTCCATTCATCATTGTTTCGATCGAAGGAATAGAATTACTAAGAGTAAGTCCGACTGTCCGAGTTTCCTCATTGCCGAATTCTTTTCGCCGTTTCCGAAGGCGTTCGATGCACATCACGAGGCCTTGTCCTGCGCAGATGGAAGAGAGATGAGAGGCCTGTTTTGTCTGTCAAGCTCCAAGGGATTGTTACAATCGATCTAGACACTTGAGTTTCTTGATTTCATCCCTGTCTGTGCGCGAGGTCCTGTCTCCAGTGGCACCCAGTTCACGGTCTTTTCTTGCTTCTCAAGGTGTCTTCTGAGAAGATCTTTCGCTGCGCATTCAAGCAAGCCCGACTCCATCCAGCCGTCTTTCGCAGGTGTCGTCATTATCTGTGTAGTGAAACCAGCGTTGCAAGTCAGCATTGCTGATGGATCGAATCTCTTGGTGTTTTGTGTGCCGCGGTCATCGTCTTGAACAGCCATACACGCACCAAAGCTGACAAATTCCAGCAGACAGCTATACATGTCGAGCCCATACACAAACTGAATAACCCACCATCGAGACCATATCACCGACGACACCAATCAAATGGAGTTGTCGTGGAGAACAAAGTACGTAGACCGAATTCATACGCTTAGGAAACCAAGATCTGAATCAATATATAGTCATGGCAATTTCCTTATGGAAGCAGCCTCACGAAGATTGCCCTTCACTTTTGGTGGCTACTTTTCCAGGTCTGCGTCGACAAACCCACATAAAGAGGAATGGATGAATGATAGTGACGACGAATTCCCCCCACAGCTATCGAAGGGGTCGTATCGGTCACTTGCCAACACACATATACCGCCACCCTACGATTCTAGCGATGATGGAGACGACGAAGACGATGATGATGATGATGGTGATGATCATAACGAGAGTCGTTTCATAAACCATCTTGAAGGGTCTTTCATCAACCTTAGCGATCACGTATTCAACGCAGTCGCCGATCGAATTGATCCTTCAGTCTCGGGTCATGTCAGTCCATGCCTGTCAGCGGCTCGACGACCGTCTTCCTCCTTCAATATGACGCATGACGGTCACATCAGTCTACAAGACGCGACATTTCCTGCCTACTTTCAGATGTTGGATGCAAGAATTCAGAGTGGCAAAAGAGGGGAATCATGCCGCCATGAGCAAAGCCAGCCGGTGTTCCGAACAGATGAGAACATTGAGAGCAACGCGGAAAACAGAAACTCAAAGTACCACAATCAAGGAAATGAACAAGAAACCTTTGCCATGATTGAGAGAGAAGACGAAGACGAAGACGAAGACGGGATGACGGACTCGTGCTTGAATCTCACCAACCATCTGGACTACGTCATGTTCCCAACCGCTGAAGTACTCGAATTCGTCCGCGGAGGAGAAATGGAAGTTCTAGAAGACGTCGAGGATGAAGAAGCCTCCTGCAGGCGATTCCCAGGGGAGGAGCAATATGACGAAGATAATAAGGAGCTCGGAAGGGGGCAGTTGGAGAACCGGGGCCGAAGGTGGTTCAGGTGCGGAGTCTTCTCCAAGGACGTGACTCGGCGACTCCACCGACTAAGATACGGATGCTAAGTTCGGCAGAGAAATGCGGAAGTGGCATAATAGGGGAGGGCGGGCTATTTTTGGGGGGGTTTTGTTGGACTTTGCTCCGGAGTGTTTTGGCGATAAACCCGATGATGGGGGCATATCGGGATCTCGCTGGTGGACTTTGAGCTTTGAAGGAGTCGATTAGACGGTGAGCAGTTAATGAGCAGTGAGTCAAAGTCCCTCGTTCTGCTGACAGGGAAATGCAAATGCCGATTTGGGGAAATGGTGCTGGCCTTGTACAGCGTCATGGCGGATACGATGTGGACTTGGTTATCGCAATTCATCACATCAGCTTACCGTATATCTTGCTTTCCACGTGAAAATTTTGTAGAATTATACGCAAATGAATACCAAGTACTATCGTGTATGCTTCATGGCACCATACATGATATCGCTGTAGAAATACGCGGCATAGCATGTGCGTATCGCGACTTCGGATGGCCTCATACGGGACCCTCGCCACACCGTCTTGTCTCAGTGAGACCGACTAACAAACTCTCCTTTTTGTCTTTGCGATACGGATCCAGGAAGATATCTTGATTACATAGTACCAAAATCCCGATGCTACCCAGAGTAATCCACGCTGGTTATCCTACCAAGCATGGCTCTCATAAGCAAGCCCAGCGGCGCCGAGGTTGCGGTTGGCAAAACATCCAGTACTCGTGTGCCGCAGAATGCAGCCAATCAGCCGCATCGCATAACAAACTTGGCCATTCCCGCTCTCCCTTACCGAAACTCTTTCGTTTTCGCCTCTCCATGTAGAAACACAGCCAGGAACGGAATACCCGCGGAATGAAACCAGCATCCTGAGGCAGCAACAAAGAGAGAGAAGGGCAGCACAAGCAGAAACCTTCGAAGGGAAAGCATACAGTACAGTAGAGCATCTCGTTTGCCGACACCGCATGCCGGAATTCTGTCCCTCGGGGCCTCGGAGCGATCGCAGCAGCCCCCCTCCATTGCAGAAGGTGGGTAAAGCCGGGCAGCCCTTGTGCCTGTTTGGCGACACACACACACGGAGAGGCTTGAGGATTCCAAAGCTGGGCGATGACAGAAGCCGCTACTGTCTACCGATTTTGATTTACCCCATAGCTGTCTGGGGGGGGCAGATTGCGGGGTTTGAGACTAGGACACGATGATGTTTAGTTTCATGGGAGACGGTATTGGCTGTTATGCTCGCTATGATGATGTTTAGCTCGAGGTGGATGGTATAGTACCTACCTATATATATCACCGGTTGGGTCAAAGTATCTTGTCCTGGGCATTCGTGGTGTTGTGCTGTGCCATCGACATCGACATCGGCATCAAGTGACGGAGCTGTGCCTGTCCATCCGTCAGCGACGAGAGCCGAAATCAAAAGTCCAATCGCCATCCAGCGATCATCACGGCATTCCCATCCCGGCCATAAGCCCTACCGCCGTCGGTTGGTCAGCGCCGTTGACGACAAAAAGAGGCGCCGTCTCCGCATCCTCGGGGGCTAGTCTGCATATAGAGAGCTTTCCCCTACCGAGAAGAAGCTGCCTCACATTGATCGTCATCTCTTCCCTGTCCAAGACATTTGTTCATTCATTGATTCATTCGCAACAATCACTGTGCCAAGTGTTCAGAGACAACAAAGACAGCCGCCATCATGGCGCTGATTGAATACGCCCTGTCGCCCTGGGCCATTGTTGCCCTTGCCGGAGCGCTGGTCGCATCGTATCTCTACCAGTACTTTGTCACATACGGACCCCTGCGCCGGTTTGCAGCTCCCTTTCCAGCGCAGTTTTCGAATCTCTGGCTCTTGTCTGTCTGTCGTCGAGGCAATCGATACGCTACCGTCGACAAGCTGCACAAGAAGCTGGGCAAGTTTGTGCGGATCCAGCCAAACCACATCTCCATTGCCGATGACGAGGCCATCAACCTCGTCTACGGCCACAACAATGGCTTCTTGAAGTCGTATGGCTCACTCACTTATTCCACAACTTTGAATGCGTCAAGCGCTGACTTGCAGCAGTGATTTCTACGATGCCTTTGTTTCGATTCGCCGCGGCCTCTTCAACACGCGCGACCGCGTTGAGCACACTCGCAAGCGAAAGATGGTTTCTCACACCTTTTCCGCAAAGTCCATTGGTCAGTTTGAGCCGTACATCCACCAGAACCTCCAGTTGTTTGTCAAGCAGATGGACCGTCTGGTCGACACCAGCCAGTACAAGGGCGAGAACGGCAGGAAAGAGACTCGCATCGACTGTCTTCCTTGGTTCAACTATCTTGCCTTTGACATCATTGGCGACCTCGCATTCGGCGCTCCTTTTGGTATGCTTGAAAAGGGAGTTGATCTCGCCGAAGTGCGAGATGCTCCAGACAGCCCGCCCATCTACGCACCCGCCATCGAGATCCTGAACCGCCGCGGCGAAGTGAGCGCAACTCTGGGCTGCTTCCCGGCCCTGAAGCCCTATGCCAAGTACCTTCCGGATCCTTTCTACAGCAACGGCCTCGCTGCCATCCAGAATCTCGCCGGAATTGCCATTGCCTGTGTGAAGCGACGCATCGACAACCCTCCCGACGTCGAACGCAAGGATCTCCTCGCTCGGTTGATGGAAGGCCGTGATGACAAGGGCGAACCCCTTGGAAGAGAAGAGCTGACAGCAGAGGCTCTGACTCAACTCATCGCCGGCAGTGACACGACCTCCAACTCTTCATGCGCGCTGTTGAACTATGTGGTCCGCACTCCCGGCGTCCTCGACAAGTTGCAGGCCGAGCTCGACGCCGCCATTCCCAAGGACGTCCACGTTCCTACTTTTGAAATGGTCCGCGATCTACCCTACCTTGGCGCCGTCATCAACGAGACTCTGCGCCACCACTCGACTTCCGGCATTGGTCTCCCTCGTCAGGTTCCCTCAAACTCTCCCGGCGTCACCATCTGTGGCGAATTCTTCACGGCCGGCACCGTCCTCAGCGTTCCCACCTACACGATACACCACTCCACCGAGATTTGGGGCCCCGATGCCGAGGACTTCAACCCCGACAGATGGGCAACCGTGACCCAGCGACAGAAGGATGCGTTTATTCCCTTCAGCCACGGCCCCAGAGCTTGTGTCGGCAGAAACGTCGCCGAGATGGAGTTGAAGCTGATTGCGGCCACCTGGGCGAGAAGATATGGTGCCAAGGTTCTGCAAGGGCCCATGTTGACAAGAGAGGGTTTCTTGAGGAAGCCTTTGGGGTTGGATATTGCTTTGTACAAGAGGTGATTTTGCCTTGAGGAGGGACACAGCGTGTTGGGATGAGTTTTATCGGGCGGCGTTCTTTTATACATGTACAAAGCAGGTAAATGTCAGAGGGCATGATTGAGCGTTGGTGGTTGGGTAAAACAGTCAGGGGAGTACTTTCTACAATTACATTAGAAGGTAAGGTACCTAGGAATATTTGTATCAATTTCAACTCTCCATTACTTTTTAACAACGATTCGTCTCTCGCAAAACTAGCCCCAACAGGAAACTGATTGTGACAAGGACGAGTCAATTCCGGAGAGGAGCGCTTCCAACGTTCGGTGTGATTGCCGAAACATTCTCATAGTTGTTTTACGCAGTTTCGGAAACAAGCAAATCTCCTCTGTGGCGCAATTGGCTAGCGCGTCTGACTGTTAATCAGGAGGTTGGAAGTTCGAGCCTTCCCGGAGGAGCTTATCGTTTCTTTTTTTGCCCGTTTTTCCTTTTTTTTTGCTGCTGCTATTCTTTTTTTCTTTTCTCTTCGTTGGCGTGGTTGACGAAATCTTAAGAGTCTTTCACAATGCTGGACTACGGTTCAAAGAGTCCATTGCAAGCAAGGTCTTTATTAGTACTCAGGATTTCAAAAACAGAGTTGCAATAAGCGATTCGAGTGATGTGTGTACAGAAGGATTGGTTGCCTATCGATTTGTCTGGAGACATTCCCTGGATCAAGTCACGATTTGTATCAAGTAGTTATCTACATACTACCTCGGTATAGAAAGAGCATAGAATTATTGTTATTCGTAGGCTGTGACCGGTTAAGGCTTTGTATCTGATGCTGTCGCGTGCTCTTCAAAACTGCGCTTTTACTCCACTTGATCTCCTTACTGTAATCATTACTGAAACGTCTATTCTCCAACAGCCAATTCACCAATGACTGAAGTGACTGATATTTCTTATAAAATACACAGCAGTATTCAAACTATATTATCATCAATTCATCTTTCCCAAACCACCCTTTCATCCCCTTGCGTTCCCATTCCCGCCCTCCCAACTCCGAGATCTAGGGTACGCAAACCCGTCTCCGTCTCCACACCACCCACGCCAGCTTCAAAATCGAATCATCGCCTCACCTTCTCCAACAACCAATCAAAGGCACTTTGGCCGAGCGGTCTAAGGCGCCGTGTTCAGGATCTATCTTGCTTCGCGGTCTAGTAATAGGCGAGGGTTCGAATCCCTCAGGTGTCATGAGATTTCTTTTTTTGTTCCGTTGAGGGGATTCCCAGGGTTTAGATATTTTTTTTTGTCGCTGTTGACTTTTTTTCTTTTTTCTTTAAGCGAGTCATTGGCGAATTTGTGCAATGAAATTTACTTTTGATGGCTTTGTCCACACATGGGGCTGTGGAATGAGGTGCAGGTTTAGAGCCTGTGCCGCAACTCGGTCTCAGTCATTTTATCCGCCACAGATTAGCATATTCACGAGCGGAGGACAAATATTGAAGGTAGGCCAATCTCGTGGCCAATCATTACTATAGCAATATGCTGAAAGGGATGCGGTGTACACGCAGAGAGCCTGGAATTCCTGGTATCAGAGTTCCTGAAGCGCGCACAAAACCCAAGCTTTTTGTTGAAAAGATTCTGTATGCTAAAGTTGCTATTCTTTCAGTCGCTTCCACAATGACTACAAGCTCATTCGACAGCCTGTTGAAAAGACCACTCGACTATACTATGTTCAAACCCAGCAGCGAACAAACGGCTGTAGCATCTGCTCTTTGGTCTAAGCCTTCAGCTTGGTCCAGTCCTGCTTCTTGAAATAGTCAAACACGGTATCGAGCTCAACTAGGGTTGGCAACTAGCAATTCCAATGTCAGCGTCGATACACGGATAGTCAAACACAAGAGACACTCACGTCCTTTGGATGAATAATGGTAGGGTCAGCCCGCCCTTCATAGCCATATTCGCTCCAATACGCAAAGTTATCATCCAACTCCAACTTGAGCTCAGGTGGCTCAGTCACCTTGGACTGGCCCTTTGGCAGCTGCACAGCTTCGGTCGGAATACCGATTACCTGGGAAAGGATGGCCGCAACCTCTCGGATAGTGAGCCACTCTCTATAAGCGATAACATTCTTGCCTGCGGGCTCATCGACTAGAGCCTTGACAAAGGGGCCTGAATCCTCTTCAGCGGCAATGAAGGGGAATTTGACGTCTACATCTAGGTTGCCGGTGAATCGGGCAACGCCATCATCTCCCTATGGCCAGATATTAGTATTCGTCTGTGGATTCATACATGATGCCTGTTTACCTTGACAAACTCCAAAATCGGGTTAACGATAAAATTGCTCAGGAACCAACCAGCCTGGAAGATACTCGTCTTCGCCCACAAATCGGGATAAGTCTCCCTTGCGTAGTCTTCCGCCCTAGCCTTGGAGTCAAAATGGTACACATGGGTGTACTTCCCAAAGGACCACCTCGTCGCGTTCGAAAGCGACGAGTACACAAAGCGCTCCAGGGTCGGGAGCTTTGCTACAATGTCAATGACATTCTTCAGCTGTTGGACCTCGTGGTCCGCGGCCCATACGTTGAGCGGCTGTCCTGGCTTGGCCTTGTCCTTGTTGGCTGGATCTCCGTACAAGCCCCAGAAGTCGCTGACGAGGAAGACGGCGTTTGCGCCTTGAAGAGCAGGTTCGAGCGTCGATGGGACATCCATGTCGGCGGCAACGACTTCTGCACCGCGGGCGGCGAGAGCTTTGGCTTTGGCGCTCGAGGGGTTTCGTGTAAGAGCCCGAACTCGCCAGCCAGGGGCAGACAGGAAGACGTCGGCAACCGAGCCACCTTGGTTACCGGTGGCACCAACCACAACGATCAGCTTAGTCGAGGCCATTTTGGGAATTCTCGAAGGTGTAATCTTCGTTGTATTGAAGAGCCTGATTTGATAAGTCTAGACTTGCCACAAACTTGTGAGCTGCCGCTACCTCTTATATCTTTTGCAAAGCAGTTCATGAAGCTGTCCCAGCCCCATCTGCATTATCAGATCTAGATCGACTGAAAGACACGGAGTGATGAGTAATACCACAACGGAAAAGGACCGTCCACAAATCAACTAAATTATTAATTGCTGTAGCAATCAGAAGCTATTTCCGCCGCAATCAACGAGTCTATTCGTCACCAAGACGGGGGCATCGAGGCCGTACGCACGCCTCAATTCGCACTGCCCGCAATCTTCCTTGAACGAGGCGGAATCTTCCGCCGTGATCCGCTTCGCGTCCGCTCTCCGTCCGCTTGCTCGGCGGCCACAAGCGGGAGCTATACGCTCCCGTGGTATCGATAGCAGGGAGGTCTTGTAGTTTGGATCTAGCCTTATTGGAAGGATCTGAGATGTGATCCATTTCTTGGCGAGTCGATGCTGATTACATAAAGTTGAGGGGATTCAGACTCTGAGGCGTAGCGTGAAGCGGACACCAGAGCGGACAGAGAGGCGGATCGCGGGTGTAGAAAGGAGTTGAACAATGGTTCAATTACCCATCAAAGGAAATTGACAGAACTTGAATGACCTCATTTGTAAAATTGATCCATTTAAAGATGGATATTGACTTGACGCAGAGTGATGGTTGGCCTCATATAAGAGGGCTACTGATTCCCCTGCTTCGCTGTATCTTTCTCCAGCTGACACAACTTCTGCTGAAATTTTGATCAAATTTGTTTCAAATCACGCAAAATCATGGCTTCCGCTGCCTTATCCAAGAAAATATGGTTCATCACTGGCGCGTCCTCGGGTCTCGGCCTCAACATGGCCCTAAGCGCCCTCCGTGCTGGTCATCGTGTCATTGGCACGGGGCGGAATATTGAAAAGGCTTCTTCTGAGCACCCAGAATTCGCCAAACTTGGCGGCCAATGGCTCCAGCTGGACGTTGCCCAGCCCGATGCTGAGCAAACCATCCGACGACTAGTCGCTCAAGAAGAGCAGCGACTCGGCAAGGAGAAGGAGTCGGCCCATTGGGTTGTTGTGAACAACGCTGGAAGCACTTTGATCGGAGCGGTGGAAAATATGAGCGATAGTCAAATCCAGCAGTACCTGCAAGCTAATCTGCTGGGTGTCATCCGCGTGTGGAAAGCTTTGCTACCGACTCTACGTCGCAACAGAACCGGAACCCTCATCAGCATATCATCCATCTTTGGCTTCGCCCCCCGGCCAGAGCAAATGATCTACAGCGCTGCAAAGGCGACAACTGAGTCTCTGACCGAGTCATATGCTACTCTGCTAGAGCCACATGGCATCAGGACTATGATTATTGAGCCTGGAGGGTTTAGAACTCCTTTCCCGGGCAACAACTCCAAGGCAGATGGCGGCGTTTCAGAAGACTACAAGCAGCCAATCCAAGCTTGGATAGATTTTATTGGCGAGGCGTCGAAAGACTTGACTCTTGTGAATGGAGATCCAGCCAAGTTTGGCGACAGGGTAGTTGATGCTGTTGAGAACCGGGGCCTTTTTGAGAGCATATGGGCCCAGCATGACAGAAGCAAGGCCCTGAGAGTCCAACTGGGGTCAGATTGTTATGGACTATATGGACAGACGCTTAGCGACTTGCAGAAAGGGTATGAGAAGATGGCTGAAGTGGCAAAGTCGACGGATGTATGAGTGGTGCTGAAATTGTTAGGGAATGCCAGCGTTAGGTATTATTCAAAAGAGCTGTATTCGAAATGAACATTAGCAATTCTCTCTACAGCGTATTTCAGCTTCAAATCGATCAAGTCTTACAGGAAAAGGAATCTATGTGCCTCGTCATACAAGATGGAGTATAATTATCTAGATGATGGGGTTAGTGTGGAAGATGCATCCGTGTCAACAGTGATCAGGCTCAAAACACCAGCTTGTTGCAACAGCGCAAGATACTCCGTTGCAATCCTCCATTTTTCTCCAGTAGACTTTAGCTCTCGTACAACGTCTTCCAAGGCGCTATACATCTGTGGCTCATGATCTTCTCGCACAAACCACGCACACTCCGTCGCCACATGGTATAGGCATTGCGTTATGAGTGGGCATTCGATATTGGCGCGTGCGATTGCAGGCATAACATCGAAAGAGATGGATTTGATTCCGTGGAGGCTAACGCTTTGCATCTCCGTCTCCATGGCGATCCGACTTTGCTCGATGAGAACGAGCGGCTCGTTACAGCCATACATGTTGTAGAGGAGAAGCTGAGCAGAGCAGCACAAAGAAAGCGAAATGATGCCGGAGATGGAAAAGTCGGAAGACGTTGTTGCAGAAATGTATTCTTTGATGGAGAGATGCAACGCCGACAGCGCTGCATGAAGGGATACGGCTTCGGGAAGGAGACTCCCAACATCCTGCAAGGAACGTTTGCTCGCCCTGTGAGACATGACTTTGCCGAGCATATGAGCAGCCTGGCACATCTTGGCGAAAGATCCCACAGCTGTCAGGCTGCTAAAAGACATGGTGAACAGCGGCTCGCTGGGGACAATTTTCCCTTCGTCCCAGTCCTCATCGTTGATCGGCAGCAGCTCGTCTTGAACAGGTTCGGGAACGGTAAATGGTAGATTTGTTTCAATATTCATAAGCCTATGAATGAGCGTTAGACAACGGATCTACTGAATAGAAATAACAAAGAGGCAAATACCTGTCAAGCAAGAATATTGCCCAAGACGTCCTGCGTTGCTCTTCCCGAAGGGTCCAGGTCTCGGCGGGTTTGAACAATTGATTGTTCTTCCGGTCATGTATACCCAAAAGAATACCTAATCTCGACGCGCGCCCAAGCGTCAAGTATGCGCCAGGATAAATGGCATGCGACAGCTCGTAGACTGCCAGCAGAACGAGAGACTGGACGAGTCTTAGGGATACAAAGCCCGCTGATTCTGCTTCCGAACAGAGTGATCTAGCAAGCAAATACCACGATGAGGTCTTGGCACACTCTCCATCCTTTGTGCTGAATGCTTTGATGCACAAGAGAAAAATGGCAAGGCAGCCGTCGACTTCCGCTGGATCGCTGTTGAGCTCGTTAAGGAGGCGCTTCCGGCTGACCATGGGCAGCCATTTATGCACTGTCTTGAGGTACTCTTCACAGAGCGCCACCCGATCATCATCAAGATGTTCGGCCACTACCTGGTGGAGCTGTGGATTTTGACTCCAAGAGAGAGAGTTGAGCCCCTGGGGAGACAAACACTCCGAATCCAGGAAAAAGGGCAGCGGAAAGGCCTCCGCTGGCCGGGGGAAGAAGGCGGCAGCACTGATACCCGGCAGGCTCCTACACGGAGAGACCCCATCAACGTGGAGAATACTCTCAATGTGACTAAGCCTGGTAGAAATGGTTGATTCCGAGGCTGCAGTTTCGGCGTACTCGCAGGTCTTGCCGAGGCGGTAGCACTGCCGTGGTCGTTAGTTGCTGGGACGTTGGCCAATGAAGCTGCCGCTGAGGGAGTGACTAACCAGAGCACATGTAGGAACTTCACGAGTACATTTTCTCTTCAGGCGACTGCAGTGAATGAATCGTGTCAGCACCCAGGCCGTTGGATAGAGATAGGAGGCGATGGTGAAGGAGTGGATCATATACCGACAGGCTCGACAAGCTTGAGAAGCATAGACTTTTGGCGGCATCGCGTTAGAGTGATGAGAGAGTTGCTGGAGACAGTACGGGTTGTTCCTCCTTGAGTCAAAGATATTCAACTTGTGACTATCTGCTTGTTTTTGTTTGAACAATCCATGTCTGTTATTTTCGCGGAGTTAAAGTTGAAGCTTGGGCTTAGGCCTTCCGCTGAGTAACGTAACTCGAAAGCTAGCTGCATGTGCTGAAGAATGCGCGCCGATTAGTCATCACTAATTCCGGCTCACCTCTGCTCATTCAATCATGTCCATGTCATCTTACAAAGATGATGGCGATAAGAATAGGTGCTGAGACCGGGGAAATAGTATAAGATCATGCTTGATTAAATGTAGCTTAGCCTAAGTCGTTCCCGGGATGGACTATTTCCCTTCAGTGAGTTATGCATAATCTCATAGGTGTGTGTATGATTTATATCTCTGTTCCACATTTCTCTTTTCAAGAATTACGGAACTTTGAAGGGCAATACGTTGAGTGACTAAGGAGGCTGAGCTCACCCCATTAGGCGGTAATCAAGACAAGAGGACGTTAGTTGATGAGTCCCCTCTCGGACTTTGCGTTGAAAGAGAAATTGCGAAACTACGTCAACGCTTGCTCCATAGTGGAATAAATAATAATGAAAAGGAGTAGGAGAGAGGGAGACAAAAAACGGAACAAGAGAAGAAGAAGAAAGGAAGGGGAGGAGAGAGAGGAGGGGGAAAGTCACAAATATTATAACCGCAAAATAGTACAGACTATTTCGCCTCGTCCTACTATCTCATTGGGGTTCTAGCGGGCTTTATCGATTGAGAGAGACTATTTCGTTGGTGATGGCGAGACAAATTAACGGTATAACGGCAAGAGACAAATTAATGGTCGCCTGACAGCACTCATAGGAGTTGGCATGGCTCTGCGTTGGGAACTCGGCCTACTCTTCGGATTTTGCTCTCCTATCTCCAGTGCTGAATAGCCCAAGGCCGTGATGAAGTCATACGCTGCTCTTTTGCAGTTTCATTGCCAAGCAGGATACTACACATACTGGGCTGTGAAGAATTGCGTATGTGACACCATCAGGCAGACATTGTGCTGTATAAAGTAGAATCCTTTGCGGCAATAGCATATTGTAAAACCCGGTCACCACAGAGCCCAGCAATAATTTGTATGATCAGGCCATGGCGATATCGTTCTATAAGTCGTAACGCGATCGGGTTTTAACTATTTCGGAGTATAAGCGTTAAACTCCTATAGATGACTCTACATTTATGTCCGAATT
Organism: Trichoderma aggressivum f. europaeum; assembly: GCF_033847375.1. Lineage (NCBI taxonomy): Eukaryota > Fungi > Ascomycota > Sordariomycetes > Hypocreales > Hypocreaceae > Trichoderma > Trichoderma aggressivum. Next base: position 33,614 of record NW_026946441.1, on the reverse strand, counting down.
GACGTCGTGTATTCGGCGTTGTCGTACGAAATGCCATGGATCACAGACGAGCGGACTGTCCGCTCCAAAAGGGTACCCACTCTCCGCTCCGTCCGCTCTGTCCGCTCCAGGCGATCGCATCGGATATAGCTTCATATTTTTGTAAAAGAGATATTGGCCATTGTGTATATAAGTCGATGAAGGATAAGAACTGTCGTGATGATTCAAAACTCTCAAACCAGCTTCGTTTTCGAATATACACCAACCCTCTACTTTTCACGTCATATCAGTTTCTATCGCAATGGCACCTCTCGTTTGGCTCGTGACTGGATGCTCTTCCGGCTTTGGACTAGACTTTGTCAATGAGATTCTCAGTCGTGGCGACAAAGTAATTGCAACCGCTCGCCGGCCGGAAAGTCTCGAGGATCTGAAGAAGACGGGCGCTGCGGTGCTTCAACTGGACGTTACCTGGGACCAGCAGCGTATCAACGAGACCTTCAAAAGCGCCATCCAGATCTATGGCCAGCTAGACGTCCTCATAAACAATGCAGCCTATGTCTTGGGTGGTGCATGGGAAGACCTTTCGTACGAGTTCATTCCCATATTTGGCTAATGAAGATGGAACAAATGCTGACACTTTGATAGCTACGAACAGTTTCACGATGCATTCGAGACAAACGTCTTTGGACCCCTGAAAACCACTAAAGCCGTGCTGCCCCATTTCAGAGAAAGAAAGACTGGTATGAATGTCTTTATCAGCTCGATTTCGGGGTGGAGCGGGATGCAGTTCAACGGAGGATACTCTGGAACCAAGTTTGCACTTGAAGGTAAGACTTTCACCCGGAGCACTCCAACGAAGTAGCATGAACCTTCAATTACTCACATTATAAACAGGAATGGTCGAAAGTTTGAACAAAGAAGTGAGGGATCTCGGAATCCGAACGCTGCTGATAGAACCCGGCTTCTTCAGGACCGACCTCCTCTCACAAGCCAATCTCAAGACTGTGGAATCAAGCATCCCGGATTACAAGGAAGCGTCCAAGGGTTTCAACAAGCTACTCCAGGAGAAGAACCACGCACAGAGTGGTGACCCAAAGAAAGGAGTGGCCATTGTCGTGGACCTCGTTCGACAAGAAGGGACTGCCAAGGGCAAGACGATTCCTGTGCGCATGCCGCTTGGACCTGATGGTTACGAGGTCATCAAGAAGAAGTGCGACAAGACGATTCGGCTTTTGGAAGAGTGGAAGGATGTCATCTCCAGCACTGATTTGGTAGAGTGAACCAGTTCAGGATACTCAGCTTGCGCATTTGGAATTTATCCTTCCTACAGAAAAAGTTATGACTCTTAGCTAGCCTATGATCGATATAGAAGAATAACATACAGAGTTAAAAAGTCTAAAAGTTTTCGGACCTTGTTTTCTTCATCGTACATGTACATTTTGAACCTCTCAAACGTCTGGGCCACTCAACGGCTCGTTCGATTTATTAATCCACACCGTCTTCAAGTCGGGCATCTTCTCAAAGCCCTCGTCAAAAGGCCACATGGGCCTCCGTATCCGATGATGGCCCAGCCTCTTTAAATCTTGGTCAACGCCCCCTGGCGTTAGCCCAAGCATCCAGCCTTTTGCCATATCGTACAATTGTGGCTCAAGGTATCCAATCTTTACAATGACAATATCGGCGGATCGTGGGGTGAGATTTAGATCGGTAAAGTCCTTTTCTTTGTGGTATGGCTTTCGCAGTTTGGTCAAGATGGCGTATACTGACCCAACTTGCAAGACAACTTCGGTTACTGCATCGCGATCGCCGTGCTTGATGGAGTGAACCCGACCAGTCATTGTGAGAGGAGGTGCGTGTAGGTTGTCGACGTCGGCTCCAGCAGTCACAGTGACAGTTGCGCCAACACCTGCTGCAACGGCCGTCTCAATCGCCTTGGGCCCTGGAACGCTCGCATAAATGACTGTGTATCCGGAATCAGGCGACTTGAACTCGGGCCGCTCAAGCAATCTCGTCAGTCCCCAAGTCATGTCTCCCGAGCCGCCAGCCGTGGGATTATCGCCTGAATCAGAGATGAAGTATGGACGCTCCTCGGGAGGCGATTTGACGGCAGCATCCAGACACTCGGCGAAACTGCCAGTGGGCGCAACAAACTTGAAGTCAGCCCGCGCATCCCAGAACAAGTTGGCCAGCTTCTCTGCTCCTCGAGAAACTGCCGCTTCATCCCATCCGGTGACAACAATGGCGGCACGGTTTCGCGGCTCGTCAGCCCAGGCATAGCCCACCCATATTGCCGCATCCAAGACGCCATCTTCGGCTTCCACTTCTGGTACTGCGGCGTAAATGTGCTTTGCGGGTTCAATCCGCGTCGAGGTCTGCTCTCCAGGAAGCAGAATAGGCACAGGGATCCACGCTTTCAACGGTCGAGCTCCAGGCTCTTTCCCCTGCAAGATGTTGACGAGGTTACGGCACGCTCGCTCTTTGGTGTCCATGGCATCTTCGTGCGGTGCCATGCGGTAGCAGGTGATGAGATCGCACATGTGCGCCAGCTCCCGCGAGACGTTGCCGTGCAGATCCATCGACGCCGACACAATGACATCTGGGCCGATGACAGCACGAACGCGCCTCAGCAGCTCGGCTTCCACGTCGTCCAGCTCTTGCACGCACATGGCGCCGTGGATGTCGAACCACAAGCCATCGACCTTGTTCTCCGCGACAATCACCTGCAGCCTTTCCACAATCTCCTTGGAGAGCGTCTCAAAGGCCTCGCGAGTCACAATGCCTCCGGGAAGCGCATGTCCGATGAGCGCGCCCTTCCACTCTGCCTCTATCCCCAGCGGCTTATCGGCATGGAGGAAGTCGTATCGCTCGACAATCTCATCGCCGCGCTTGGGGTGGAAGGCCGGGGCCAGCGTGACGGCGGGCGAAAAGGTCGATGTCTCGCAGGCAAGGCCAGCAACGGCGATAACCGGATGTTTCGACATGTTCTGGTTGGCTGACGACTTGCTGACCGTATCTCTGCTAGCTAGCCCTGGTGCGATTGCTATGCTATCCTCCTCCACCCTTCTTATAGCCTCGCAGGTGTTATCCAGATGTTCGAGAGGGGCGGGGCGGCGAGGGCTAGTTGTCTGTTGTCTGTTGTCTTCTTGTCCTTGTTCTTTTATCTTGACGGTTTCGTGTCATCAATATGGAGCCTTGGTTATCACTAAAGGCCGTTTATCCGCAGCCGTTGCTTCGAGTGAGACGAGGCTAGACTCGATCCAAGTCTGGTGATCAGTGGGGGAACGGCGCGGGGTATCACGACCAACAAGCTTGAGGTTTTTAGATAAGTAAAAGATTGTCCGTAAATGGAAATCAAATGCAGGTCTGCCACTTTTACCCGACGGAGGCTTGACCTGGCTAAGTCGAACCGGCCAATCTGCGATGAGGGATCAAGACGGGCTTCACGATATCTGGGGATCAGCCATCAAGACTTCTCCATCGGGTGGCGTCCCGCTACGCTGCCGGTACCCGATGAACCCCTTCGGCGAACTTTTGATGGGAAACTGTTAGCTATCAGGCGGTCTGGTGGTGCCAATGGGCTGGTTTTGCTCACGTTGCATTTGTGAGTTGGTTGGGCAAGCCTTTGGATATGCGTATGTAAGATGTCTGATATCTGCCGAGGGCCCGCTGCCGGGGATGAGGGGAGGGATGGTTGCAGATGATTAATATGGAGGAGGAGCGATAGAGGTCGAGAGGAATTAAATATTAATGCGCCAGCACTCGTCAGTTGAACTTTGACTGATGCGACACCTTCAAGTATCGGTATAGCTACATGTACTTATAAATTTGCTGAGAGCAAGACAAAGCGTACACGATGCTTCGCAGCACTCCAACGGGGACTTGGATCCCGGCCTGGGTCCCGGAATCCACCACCACCGTCTCTGTTCTTCTGCTGATCTGCTCCATGGTTCAGTCCGCAACTGGTGGCTACGACGGCTCCATGCTCAACGGCCTGAACATTTTGCCTTCATACACAGACTACTTCAACTTGAACAGCGCTACTACCGGCCTCAACACCGCGTCCGTCTTTATCGGCGGCTTCTTTGGCCCGATTTTCGCTGGTGTCATGACTGATCGGCTTGGTCGTCGTCCCGCCATCTTCTGGGGCTCAGTGGTCACGCTATTGGGCATTATTTTGCAAACCGCAGCACAAAACATTGCCATGTTTGTCGTGGCGAGAATCATCCTTGGATGGGGTAGTGCCATTTCGTCCGTTGCAGGCGCCGTCTACCTGAGCGAGACATTTGCGAGCAGATATCGCGCGTGGGGTGTTGGCGTATGTGTTCACCTATTTTATCTCACTCAACCAGGCAAAGAAAGTCGTTCTTGAGAAGCTGACCATTCATTTACCGTTCAGATTCTGAACAACTTTTACTATGTTGGTTCGCTAATCGCTGCCGGAGTCACCCTTGGCACAGGCCAGTGGCAGTCTACGTGGGCCTGGCGTCTTCCATCGCTGCTCCAGGGAATCTTCTCCTTTGCTTGTATTCTGGTGCTGCCTTTTATTCCTGAATCGCCCCGCTGGCTGGTTAGCAAAGAGCGGTACGAAGATGCGCGACTCTCTGTCGCTCAGACCAACGCCGATGGCGACATAACTAACCCGGTTGTGGTGGCCGTCTACAAAGAGATTGTCGACACTCTTGAGTGGGAGCGGAAAAACGGTATGACGATGAGTCCCAGGGAAATCATCAAGACTCCGACGGCGCGAAAGAGAACCTTGATCGGGGCATCGGTCGGACCCTTTTCATGCATTGCTGGAAATGTCATCGCATCGTATTACCTTGGAAATGAGCTGGACACGGCGGGCATCACAGACTACAATGACCAGCTCAAGGCCGTAAGTCTCTTGACCCACGCCTCGGGGAAAACTGCTAACCGTCTGTATAGAATATTGTCCTCAACGTCTGGTGTCTGTTCTGCGCATTTGGAGGCACTCATTTGGCGGCGGTATGGGGTCGAAAGCCCACTGCGCTGCTTTCACAGAGTCTCATGATCGTGTGCCTCTTTATTATCGGCGGCTTGTCCAAGATGTACGCAGACAACCCGGATGGTGCCTCTACCAGTTTGATCTACGGAGATGTTGCCGTCATGTTCATCTTCCAGGGAATCTACTCCATTGCCTTTACCCCCTTGCTCTACCTTTACCCGCCAGAAGTAATGAACTACCCTATTCGAGCCAACGGATTGGCATTGGCTAATTTCAGTTTGAATGGATTGGCGTTAGTATCCTCAAACATGCGTCTTTGTGTCCTTCAGCTAACCCTTGGTCTAGTCTCCTCCTCACGTTCGTGATGCCTATTGCGCTGACCAACATTGGATGGAAAACGTACATCATCAACGGCTCATGGGACATTATCACGCTTGTCCTCATTGTAAGACACCCCACCAGCTCTGATGCAGTGTATTTCACAGTGCTAACGCAGACTAGGCCGTCTATTGGGTAGAGACAAAGGGCAAAACCTTGGAAGAAATCGACGCCATCTTTGAGGGAGAGAAGCATTCGTCGGTGCCCGACATTGAGGATATTCGTACTGGTAAAACGACTGTGGATGTGACACAGATAGAACTTGAACTTCACGACGAAATCGGGCTGAAGAGTCACGAGGCTTAAGAGACGAGCGAGTTCGCTATAGTGTTTTTCTTCATATATCAGAACTACAAGTAGTTTATTGCCATCACGATGAGTAATGATCAAGCAGCTTGATGAAAGCAAAGTATTTACTATAGTCAAGTAGCAAGTGGGTGAGAATAGGTTAAGAATATTACAACTATCAGCCAGAGAAAGTTTGCAGCTTCCACTCGAAGAATATAAATATACAAAATCCAAAATAAGTGCACCACCCCATTCTAACCTCCAGCTCAAGCGCAATCAAACTCATGAAAACGCAATCTATTTGCTGACCACCACCCCCCCCTTTATAATTAGCCCCTTGCATTGATGCTGTGTCCAATTCTACCCGACGCCCTCCACGAATATGCACCAAGCCCTTAGTATGCAGCCAGGCCGGAAGCACCATCTGCAACCGGGATGCTGCCCTTGCCGAATGATCCACCAATGGACTGCAGAGAGCCGTCAGCCCGGATCTTCCATGCAGCAATGGCGCCGCTGCCACGGAGCAAGTTGTAAAGGTAAGTGCCATCACTGCTAAGAGCGAGATCGACGGGCTCGCTTCCATCTCCAGGGAGGGCGGCGTCACCCTTGATCAGGGTGGCGGTACCGTTCTTGGCAACAGAGTAGCTGGAGATGGCGCTGGTGACGAAGCTGGCAGTGTAGGCGTACTTTTCGTCAGGGGTAACGACGACCCAGCAGCCGTCTGTCTGTTGGTTCTTCTCGGACTTGGTGAGGGGCTCTAGGACGGGGGCCTGGCCGCCGTGCAGCTTGTACGTGGACAGACCTGCGTTGCCGAGAGCAGGCAGGCCGGATTCGACAACGTAGAGGTTGCTGGATCGGCCAAAGACGGCGCCAAAGGGACGGAGACCGCTGGATGAGATGGAGGTGAAGGGTGCCGGGCTTGCGTGTCCCGTTGATCCCACAGTGAAGATGTCGATGGTGCTGCCGACTTTGTTGGTGACAATGAGGGAGTGGCCGTCAGGGGAAAATGCGACGGTGCCTGGGACACCAATCGGGTTGCTGGTGGCAATGGTGGAGTTTGTAATGGGCGAAAGAAGACCAGTGACCTTGTTCACCTTGAACCCAAAGATGCCCGTTGAGGCGACGGAGCCGTCAAGCACGTAGGCAAATCCACTGCTGCTCAGGGAAATGGAAAGGGGCTGATCACCGGCATAGATGGACTGGATCCTCTTGAGGTTGGATCCGTTCACCTCGAAGACGGTGACATGGTCGTTGGCCGGGTTGACGGCGTAGAGGAACCTGTGGTCAGCGCTGAGCTGAAGGCCCCCCTGAGTGTCAAAGTCGACCCCCTGGCCGTTGCCACCGGTGGGATAGATTCCGGTCTTGACCAGAGTGCCGTCAGCGCTGCGGGAGAAGGCAACGACTTGGTTGTTGACGGCGTTTGTCAGGGCGAAGACGGCGCCTTTGCTGCCTTGGTTGTAGCTGGGAGCGGCCAAGGCAGCAGAGAGGCCAGTAAGGCTGATGGAGGCGAGAGTAGAGAACTTCATGTTGATTATGAGGATTGTATGTCAAAAGGGGAATTATAAAACGATTGTAGAATTGATAGAGATTGTGGTTGTTGAATGAAAAGATTGTTTGCGAGGAGAGGAAGTGAATCTTGTGATGATGGAGCAGATGAGAGCAACTTCGAGGAATCACTACCATCATTATATACCGTGAGTCCCTCTACAACAGCATAGTTGATCCAAATTAAATTCCGCCATATTGGTGCCCCAATATCTCACCAACACGTCAACCTTGATGACAGTGGAGTTTGAAGTCTAGGGTCTGAAGGGAACAAGGCTGAGCGGCTGAGCCCAACACGGAGCATCGTCAACTCGCAAATAGACCAGTTTCCACAAAATGATTCCACGACCCAAGTCGGAAACTATCCTCTGCTTGATAATTTAGGCCAATCCCCCTTTCAGAAATTACCCCTTTGGGGCGGTCCAGCAAGTTTTCCTCGTGTAAAACGTTGACATCATAATCGGCTGGCCTTGCGTTTCTATTTCCGCACCAATTCGGACCAACCAGGGCAAGCTGTGGCTAGTACTGCAATTCGAGCAAATTAAGGTTGTTTAACAAAGCGCTGTCAGCACTCAATGGCGGGAAAATTCGCACAGCTTTCAGCCACGGGAGAAGCCTGTCAAATTTGCCCGGGGAATTCACCAAGAGCGCTGCCCAAGCCACTCAGCACGCCAACCCCCGAGATCTGCACCCGATGCGGTGATTCCAAATTCTATGTGTCAAGCTTATATCAGCACAACGTCGCTCTTTAACCACGGCCCGCGACTGTCTCTATTTAGTTGTTTTTGTTTTAGCCAGGGGTAATAGTTTCGAGGGTTGCGAAAGTCTCATATTCTGGAGTCTTCGTTCGAATCGGTCGAAAATGTCTTGGGAGGTGGGATTTCTGTTCGGACGAATGTGAAATCATTTGGCGATGCGGCGACTTTTGAACTCGCTGACAAAAAACAATGTTGAACATATATATCAATCAGAATAGCCTTAAAAATCTCTGTTCATCTAATTAATTCGATTTGTATTCGAAAAGCTTCACATATTCTAGGACATAGCAAACAAAGAGATTTGCTGTTCACCCAATAGCCCTGCGCGCAAAATCATAGAACTCAGTTTACAGCTGCCCAATTTTTCCCTCTCCAGCTCAGGCTTCAGCAGCATCTCCGCGGAAACATGGCCCCTCAGGCATGCATAACTCCACCAATCCTGGGAAATGCTCAGAACTAATTATATCTCTCTACTAGTTTACCGTCTATACTTCTGCAGCCTCGCAGTGGGCCCAGGTGGCGCATCTGGCATTGGCCCAGAAAGGCGTCTCTGAAGACAAATACGACATCAAGGAGATTGCACTCAGTAAGACCTAAGAACCAAAGATTGTCCACCTAGGTACATGTGGTAATAACGTTTGCAATCATCCAGTGACGGGAGGCAATTTCGATCCCGAGTATATCAAAGTCAACCCCAACGGCACCGTGCCCAGCATCACTTCACCATCGCTCGACAAGCCGCTGATCCAAAGTTTGGACGTGCTTCGATACATTGACGCGTTTGAAGGAGAGAGCACTTTGGTGCCTTCAGATCCCGCTGTCAAGGCCAAGGCGCAACCCATCCTCGATCTTGTCCACTCGGATGATGCATCAACAAACACGATTCTCCTCCTTGCGAGAGACGACGAGGAAATGAAGGGCAAACAGACCAGCTTCTGGAAAGACTTTGTGGGCGATCGACAGGCGAGACTTGAAAATGAGCAGGCTGCTGACCCAAACCACCCCTTCTACGGACCCAAAGTGCAGGAGAACGGCGGTCTCAACAAGTTCTACACCACAGAGATTGGAGAGGAGCATAAGAAGTTCTTCAAGAACTCGGACGATGCCTTCAAAGCGTTTGCTCAAGTGCTAGACAAGCTCGACTCGCTGCTGGTTCTGCCGTATGCAGCTGGGGATGTTGTCACCGAAGCCGACTTCCATGCTACTGTTTGGCTGGCACATGCTCTGTTTGGAGCAGGCACTGATGCAACTCAAATCCAAGATTTCAGTGTTCTGGAGAAATTGATTCAGAAATCAGTCCCAAGCTTCACGATTGGTGACAAGACAAGACAGTGGTGGGCGTCCATCGCCGCCACTGCTGCATTCAAAAAGGTGTATCCCACATTGCATTAATCGTGGGTTTGAAAAAGGAAGTGCATGGTAGAGTGGCCATTGCAAATGCTAGCAGTACTAGAAGACATGTTTGCCTGATGCATAATCTTCCACTCTATGTGGGCATCAAACCCGATCGCTTCCATAGATAACCTCTGTATATCTCCCAAAATACTAAGTCATATGATCCATCCTTGTTCTTGACAAAAGATAATCCATCACCACCATCTGAAATCGTCCCTGTTGTGGGGGGTATCGTACGGGTCTTCTTCTTCAGCTTCCTTGGGAGGAATATCGGTCGAGCGTTCTGCTGCAGAGGGAGAAGAATCTTGCGAGATCCAAAGGTTCTCGAGGCTGGATGCAACATCGTCCAGAGTGGCCGAGCCTTTGCTCGATCCATCGTCGTCGGTGGCGTTCACGTCCTTTCCAGAAGATGTTAGAGGTACTAGCCACCTAAATTCAAGAAAGGGGGGGGGGGTGGTTGAAGTGTATCAGGAGGGTTGCGAGATTATGATTTAGGAGGGAGACAAACCGTGGTGGCTCCCGAAGAAGAGGCCTCGTTGCGAGAGGCTGGCTCTGGCTCGCTGTCATGGCCATCTGAGCTCTCTCCAATCTCGCCGATGATGTCGATCTTGATCTCGCCATCGGTCTGGTTCCAGACAATCTGGCCAAGCGGCGAGGGAGGGTGCAGTCGTCTGCCGGGGACAAGGAGCTCGATGTGAGCGGCTCGAAGCTTTCTGGTTTGCTTGAGGTTATTCGCAAGTCTGACGATAGCAGCAGCGGATTGTCGAGTCAAGCCAAAATATTCGAGCTCGACTTCCACCTCCTCGAGGCTCTTGATTCTTCTCTTCTCCGACATGGTAAACCAACAGAAATCTCAGCTAGATGGCGGATTAAAAAGAACGAAAATGACGATACGTCGCGAAGAAGAAAGGGAAGTCGATGAGTTGTGTGGGTGGGAAGTTGTTTGTTGTAGTGAAGGTGTAGCAGTGGAAGATTTCGAGCCACAGGGCAGCTGCCAGGAGACTTGGAAATTTCCCAACACGTCGGGATACACGCGTCAAGTTCACTTTCTACGCAACCAGTATTTACGGCACCATGTTTTCAGTGTTTATTTGCTTAGTTATTACAATTCAGTGAATGCATAGATTAGGCCTTCTATGGCAAAATTAAGTCCTCTTCCCGAAGCTGTATCCATCCAACTCCGTAAAGCAACAAAACCCCTGAATCACTGTCCATTGACCTCCCAAGGCCACATTTGCCATCCTCTAGCTAGAAACATTTCCACTCAATTTTGCACAGTTGCGGCCTTGAGAAAGTTTTTTGCCGCGGCGATCTGGGGCAGGTTGAACTTCTTCTTCTGCTGTCCCTGGGGAACCACTGGCTTCTGTCGTTTGACAGGACTCTGGGTTCGAGGAGACGCAACGTGCTTCTTACGTTCTGGAGTCTTGGCTGAGGCATTGGCCCAGATGCTGGCCTGCAGGCCAACTTTTCGACCGAGACCACCGTTATCCTTCTTCTTCGTGCTCTCTTGAGACAAGTTACTGGTCAAACTACCATTGCTGCCGTGGGTGGCGTTGCTCGAGGCCTCTGAAACATTATCGTCGGCAACTTCCTCGCGAGGGCTGGTAGTGTGAGGCTCGTCGCAGATATCGACATCCTTGTGTTTGCCGATGTCGACAGCCGAAGTATGCTTGATGATGATGGGGCTATCGTAGCTCTTCTCCCGAGTAGTCAACATCGTGTGATAGGGACACTCTCCTTCGCCATTCCACAGACTCTTGATAACCTCGTTGAAAAGTTGCAAATCTTCGGGAGACTTGACAGCCGTTCTGGTGAGGAGAGGAGACTCGATGAGTTCCTCGTTCGATCGCCTATCGCCGACCTCTTCTTCGCGGACAGTGCAGGCCACACATCGGATTGATTTTAAGGCGGTGATGGGGACGCCTTGGGTAGAAGGAATGCTCTCAAGGGTACCACAAGTTCCGACGAAGCAGATACAAGAACCGGTGGCCTTGTCACATACTTGGCGGCGTTCAACTACCAGATGGAGCTGTCCGCAAGTGAACGACATTGAAGGCGCTTTCTCAGGCGCACAAATGGCGATGGTGGTGAACTCCTTGCACATGTTGAAGTCTGACACCAGGATGGAGTGGTTTCGTGCGATCGTTGATGATAACAAGGTTGATGATAGCTGAGATGGTTCTGGATAGTGAAGAGATGAAAGATGCAGATGTTCTATCCAATGTTGATGGAAAACTGAAGATGGATAGAGAGCTGTGAAATAAAAGAGGAAGAGGGAGAAGAGAAGAGGGAGAAGAATCGAGAGAGGTCCTTGCAAGGGGCATAGAGGAAAGCTCCAGCGTGCTGCTAGCAGGCAAACGAGTGCTGGAGCCTCTGTGCGCAGCGGCCCAGTGGCTGGCACACACTGCTGAATTTTCGAAGCTCTCTATAGAGATCAGACGAAGAATCTCCGCTGAGCTTTCCATCCTGAAGAGCAGCTGTGGATCGTTTCCCTTGGCAACTGAATTGTATTGGTCGTATTCGGGGACGAATCTTGATATCCCCATTGAAGCCGTTTGTCTGGGTGGAACTGGGGGGAGTGACTGGATTGGATATGGAAGCATCGTGAGAAATTACATCACCACTGCTTCAGAAAAGGCAGCGGGGGATGAATGACCAATACGTTTGACTGCATCAGTATTCAACTGTCTAGTCATAACTAACATGCCGTGAACAAGCTTATAGTACGTGAATAAAGAGAGGCTTGTAGTATGCGAAAGAAGGACGTGATGTTGGTTTCGTAGTTACCGACTGAAGTGCAAGAATAATTCCACAGCAGCATGTCCTATGCATACAGCCCATCCAAACAATTGGAGGCGAGGTTCCAGCAGAAGAGACACATCCCCTAGAAAAAATGATAAAATCATGAAATCGTATGCCGTGAGCTCAAAGCCGTGACCATGCAGAATTTCCAGAGCTGTCCGTGATATCACATCACCAGACATTGATCCAACCTGTCCTACCACAGCCACACAGCCACGGCAAAGTCCAATTTAGGCATACATACAGTCTATGCTATGGACAATTCAAGCCATCGAATCAAAGACTCGTATAGGCTTTCTAGAAGAAATTTCACAAAGCTGTACCTGTACCGACAGCCACCAAACCGCCCCGTCGGGCCAGCTCAAGAACCTTCTTCGCAGTGGCTGCCGGCCAATTATCACGCCAAACAACATCGAAGCAACAAAGTTCCGACTAGATGCCCAACAACTGTCATCTCAACCATAATGCTCTTGAAAAAAGACTCAACGAAGCATAATATAAATTGTCCATAGTGATGTATTTATTGTCCATAGCGAGGCTGTCTGTCGCGTTGTGGAGCTCTCCGATTGGGGGAGATGGGCTGATCAGCCACAACGGCCAGATTGGGATATCGCGATGGGAAATGATAAGGATTGGACAAGGGTACTTCCCCAGGTTTCTTCGAGGCTTGGACAGAATTAAGCTTAAAATGCGGCGCGAACCCATGGCCCTTGATACGTAAAATCACGGCACAGCATGGATCAATATGGAGAGAGACAGCAGTCAAGTGTAGGTGCTTGTTATTAAGCCCTCATTGTCGCATTGGTAAATAAATCTAAGCCGCGTACACAGCTGTCAATGTGTCTAATAGTCGACTCCCCCGGTCATCATGATATATGTTGTTGAAAAAAAAAACCCATACGCCAAACCATTTGTTCCCTCAAAGTCATATTAACTGCAGCTCCCTAGTATCCGTAATGTTACATCCCCACATGTAGAATCTTCCTCGCTACACATCCCCTCGCTCTCCACAACCACAACCATCCACAGTTCCTAAGCCAGAGAAGACTTAGACCTTGCCGAAAATTGAAGTCATCAGGATCTTGGTGACACGGTAAGGGTCAGCGTTGGAGGCGGGTCGGCGATCCTCAAAGTAACCGCAGCCACGGGCGGCAGTCTCGCGGGGAACGCGGATGGATGTGCCACGGTTGGCAACACCCCAGCTGAACTTCTCGATGGAGCCGGTCTCGTACTCGCCGGTGAGACGGAGGTCGTTGTCCTCGCCGTACTCCTTGATACACTCGGCGTGGTGGGGCTCGAGGGCCTTGAGGGCCTCCTCGATGTACTTCATGCCGCCCTCGTCACGCATCTGCTTGGTGGAGAAGTTGGAGTGCAGACCGCTGCCGTTCCAAGCACCCTTGATGGGCTTGGGGTGCAGGGAGATCTTGACGCCAAAGTCCTCGGCGATGCGGGCAAGGAAGAAACGGGCGATCCAGAGCTCGTCACCCATGTTGATGCCGACGCAAGGGCCGACCTGGAACTCCCACTGACTTGAGAGAACCTCGGCGTTGGTACCGGAGATGTTGACGCCGGCATCTAAAACCTGCATTAGCACCCGTTCCAAGAGCAACGTCATGATGCGATCCTAGACTTACACAGACAGGCCTTGTAGTGGGCCTCGACGACGTCACGGAGGACGACCTTGCCGCTGCCTACACCGCAGTAGTAGGGACCCTGACTGTACCAAGAGGTTAGCTTCAACTATTTTCCAACGTCATGTGAAACAGGGTTGACGTACGGAGCAGGGAAACCGCCAACGGGCCATCCAAAAGGCCTGTCGTCGTGGTCGAGGAAAGTGTACTCCTGCTCGAGACCGAACCAGGGCTCGAGAGAGGCGTTGGCCTCCATGACCTTGGCGCACTCATGGCGGTAGTTGTACTTGTTGGGAGTGCCGTCGGCATTCCAGCACTCGGCGAGGACAATGATGTTGGGAGAGCCGCGGAAAGGATCGGGGTAGACGGCGGCAGGGCGCAGGTAGACATCGGAATCGTGACCGGGGGCCTGGCCAGTTGAAGAGCCGTCGAAGTTCCAGACGGGAAGATCCTCGGGGGTGTATTCTTTGCCCTCAAGCTGAGGGAGCGTCTATCGCGAAAGAGTCAGCAAGCTTGATTTGATTTCTGGATACGTCACACCAGGCGCAAGTCATCGCGTCACCCCTTTTGATGATCAACTGCCAGACCCGACGCTTGCCGAGGCAGGGCGAATCAAGTCATGCCCAGACCAGACAGACCCTGAAGCGGGTCGCCCGTATTGCGGGTTTGTTTGGCTTGGTTCGGGGGGGCTGAGTCAAGATGCCAGAAATAGCAGCGATAGCCAGGCCCAATAGCGATGAGGGACCGCTACCAGACGAACTATTGCTGCTAGGACGAGCATCGAGCAAAAGACAAGCCAAGAGAATAGCCACACAGCAGCCAAGCCGTGGCGTCATGATTGCTTCCACTCGCCCAGGCCGAGTCGCCCCCCCTGTCCGACTTGTCGCCCACTAGGGTGGCGGGGCAACGGGACAAGTCGGGGGTTTTGCATGCATTCATTTTGCCAGAGATGCAAATGCACAATGCAGCTGACGGTGACAGGGGTCGAGATAAGGAAGAATGTTGGAGCAAACTCACCCTGGATTTTGATCGAGTCTCGCCGATAGAGTCGATCCAGACATACTCGGCCATGATCTTGCCCTTCTGGTCGAGCTTGAGGTACTTGTTGAGAGTCTCGGTTCGAGACGAAAGAACTTCTCGGTTGGCCATGATGACGGTTGTGTGTGTGTGTGTGTTGTTTGTTTGTGGGAAAAGAAAAGACGATGTAGTGGGGAAGAAGATTGAATGCGAGCGGAGTGCAGTTCAACCAGCTGTATATATACGAACGAGGATACCGGTATATGGGTATTTCAAACAGACCAAGAACTGGACTAAAAATGAAGCAATCAAATGGAATGCAATGCAGTATCGACAATCGCAGCCTTGGACGGACCCGGGCGGCGAGGGTTTATATGTGTTTGGAAGCATCAGCGCCAAAGAAAAAGGACGGAACCGGGTACCTTCACGTTCAGCCCCAGAGTCGGGATTTCCCCCCGTATTGTCGCACACAAGTATGGAGTACACCATCATGGAGTACTTTCAGTGCTAGGGGATGGGTATCGCCACAGGAGGGCCCCAGTTGCTGCTATCTTGGTGCCACCTAGTGCGACCGGCATGGGGCCCAGGCAAGCCAAGATTGCACGGTACCGGTACGAGGATGACGAGGGATTGGCACCAAGATCTGCTGGTACAGGTACGGGGTCTGTGATGAGCTCATGGAGGAGAGTAGCGATACATGTGGTGGCTGTACTATGTTCATGGCCGTGGGAATCTAAGCGTCCAAGGTTGTGGTAACAGTACAGTAAGGAATCAGAAAGAGAGTTGAGCCACCACCACCACCACCACCACCACCACCACCACCATTACTTACCACCACAGAACGCGTTTTACTTTTTTATTTCTTACTTTTTCCTTGTATGTTGATTATTCTTCCTCTATTTGCTTACCTATGTCTCATACTTGCTCCGTCATCTATCCGGGACACCACTGACTGACTCCATCCCTTGGAAACTCACACAAACACACACCTAGGTACACACACACAGCGCCTTTCTTCTCCCGGTCAGCCACAGTTGTTGAGAACTGAGCATATGCCCGGACCCTCTCCCCAATGGATACCTGGCCTCCGGTACTCGGTACCTCTCTCCCAGTCTCTCCCTCCGTCGACACTGTACTCCATCCGCAAGTACCTGATAAGGGGGCTCTGGCAGAGGCAATTGGTGGCTGCTCGACCGCTAGTCGCGGCCGGTTCTGGATGCTGAGTGGCTGCACGCCCCGAGGCTTTGCTCATTGATTTGTGTCATTGCATTTGATTGCCATGGACCCTAAAAATTTACATAAACGCCTCACCAAGTTTTTTCGACGCCGCGGTGCTGGAGCCAGTCGCCCTGCTCCGATTACCATCCGATGACTCGCGATATGACTGTTTGAGTTGTTTTTCCTTTTTCCCTTTTCCCACGATCTGGCTGTTTTGCGGAGATGCAACGGGCGTGATCAATTCCAGGCAGGTTGCATGCGCTTTGATTTCCTACGGCCTCGTTCCTACAGGTAGCATCAGTCTGACAGCCCCTCCGAATGCATGTGCGTGCTGGCTTTAGTAGGGATTACGGAGGACATACATACATGCCCATGCCATGCCATGCCTTGGCCAACCCAGATCTGACATCCAGTAATCCAGGTTTAGTACAGTGGTGAGTGGCCAGATAGGATCACTACAGAACACGAAAAGGCGCCACCGCATGCGGATAAAGCGAAACATCAAAGTTGGCACTAAAAAGTGAATCCAGTTTCCTTCAATCCTTGACACCAATAGTGGCTGGTGAGGCTGTGCGTGTAATACAACAACTGTTTAAACAAGACAAGCTGAGACACCTTCCATGACTAACCATACTCCGTACAATCGGAACATACGAAATGGAGTCAAAATGGACGGACCAGAATTGCTATACATGGAACTTCATGCCAGCGACGGCGTATCCGCGCCTTAGCTCAGGTACTCCCTTCCACCGCATAACCACATCAAATATTACGGGCCATGGCATCAACCAGCTGCCGGCAGTGCTCCTTGGTTCCAGGCGGTGCGATGAGCCGAGAACGAGCTTCGGCCACGTATTTTTGGTTTCTTTTTACGTTATGATTTCGATGCTGGATCGAATCGGATTACGCCGAGTCTATGTCAGGGACGTGGCACGACGCATAAGCCCAGGAACCAGAACAAGACGAAGAAAGGAGAGAGAAGCAAGCAAGGCCGCCTGATTGTTTGTACGTACAAAGTACTCCCTCTTGGCCCGTACTCGTACGCCGCCATTCACGAGTAACGAGTAACATGGTATGGACGTATCGCATCGTATCGCATCGCCCTGGGACGGACGCGAGGGTATCGCGTCCATCGCATCCACCTCTACAGCCGCCTGTGGCCGCGTGCGAATCAGTGCCCGTTTGCATCCACAAGCGGCAGTCTGACATGTGAGCACAGTGCAGACAGTAGCCAGCTACCAGCTAATTACTCGTAATGCTTTCTTCGGTCGTTGATCCCGAGCTCTGCCCTTGAGCTGATTCAGAGACAAAAATAAAAACAAAACTAGGGAGACAGACACCGAAACGACGAAGCAGAACCGAGGACACAACAGTGACGCTTCCAGCTTGGCCTCTTGTCTCGGTTCAGCGCTCTTCGGCTGCAGTTTGAGCCGTTTGGGCGGCCAAATACCTGTATAAGCCTGGGCAGACGTTACATGCTTCACTGCAAACGATGCGACTCTGCTCACGGCAAAGGGAAATTAATACCTCTTGCAATGCAGCATTAGGCCTTGGCTAGTGGCAGAGAAAAACAGACATTGATCAAATGTCACCAAACGGAAGAGAAATAGGCAGGGTACAGTGCAGTAGTACACCATATGATGATGAAGCTGAACCAGCCTTGAGTGAGTCGTGAGGCCATTGCGTGGCACATGCAAAGAAAATCCTCCCATTCCCACCACTTTTACCCATCGATAAACGCGCTTGATAACCGCTTTTCATGTAACTCGTAGGTCAATTTCACTCCTTTACTCCGTCTGCCCGCCCTCCTGTCTACTGCTAAGAGTAGCAACATCACGACATCAGCTCCGTACTGTACCCGAGTCCATCCAACCTACGGAGTACAAGCGGCGTAGAATCTCCAAACATGTGCCCAAAAGGCTCACACTAGCCGCCACATACCAGGGCTGCTTATCGTCAGATTCTTATTGGCTGCCCTCCCCGGTCTCTTCCTAATTCTCATCCATCATTCAACATCTTCGCGCGCACGCGCCCACACAAAACGAACAAGCAATCGAGCCAGGGCTGACCCCGAGTTTCTGGCCGCCGGTGGGGGCTTCTTGGCTTTGCTGCCGATAATGGGATGATGAGATGCTTCCTCAGTTCGATAGAATGAAAAGAAAAAAGCCTCCCCCATGATATTGGTCCCCCCCCCCTCCCCGAAATCGCTCACGGAGCGGGAGGTGCCATCTCCATTTACGGGTCTCTACGGAGGGCCTTGTAGCGCGGCTGCAATCTCTTAACGCGTGGGGAAGCTATCTTTGTTTGCCTGAATTGCAAAAATTCCGGTTCGTCGGCTCTATCGAGCAGCAGGCACATGTTACACATGCCTCCCACGCAGCAACCCACGAAGCATAGTCTATCTCTTGGTTCCCTTCCCAGGCTCGGCGGCTTTTATATATCTCACATGCGAATGTAACATGTAAAAGATTGTGTCCCCCCCTCAGCTTTAGATGCCATCGTGACACCACACTGTAGGCGAAGAGATAAACTGGCAACCTTTTCGTTGTTGGGGAGCTATTCCGCTTCTCGGTGGAACCCATGAAATGAGGCAAGAGACTGTTCCAAAGGAAGAGCCCTGTTCCGGTCAATACATATACCGATCCGAGGCAGAGCACTGCTTACGGCATCAGTTTATTCATCTCTGTTGACAAGAGGCTCGTTTCTGACACATGCAAGTGGCGCAAACAAAGAGCCTCTGGACACGAGCTGCGGTTCAGCCCCTCAGCAAGCCATTCAAAAGAGACGCCAAAGTAGGGCGAGGCATTGTCCCAATTTCTAGTTCAAAATGCGTACGGATAGTTTTTGTATCTTATGTTTGCCTCGTCCTATTCCCGTTCAAGGAACGAGACAAAGATGACAAGGCTCTCGTCAAAAATGATGAGAGGAATTTATATCATTTCTTCTCCCCTATTGCTTGATTAGATGTGAGCCGGATGATATACATGATTCCTATAAGTGGAGGCTGTTCTGATTACTGTTGCCTCGAAATTCGGCATCTCCCGAAAGATTGGCTCGTGTTCTTCGGCTAGCCCCGTGAAGACAAACTATTTGAATGCGTATTTCCCACAACTATCCGCAATGCATGCAGCGCGAGCAGGCCATGCTATTTCGAAATACGTGACTAAAATGGCCATAGAGCCTCATTACGCGTACTCGTCGAAGAACCAGCGTAGAGTCTCACATTTTTAATAAACTTCCTGTTGGCAATAACGGCTTCGTCGCATGCGTCGTGTCAGCCCTTGGGAGGAAGTTTGTGTCTATTTTCAGACACAATCGTCGAGCTCGGCCCATCGGTAGCTTTAGAGCTACCCCCTAGCAGGTGGAACCGCCTTTACTAGAGCTTACTGCTTTGGAATCCCCTTCAGAAGAGCTTCATATCCGACTGTTAAGGACTGGAGAAGATGCTGGCCCGGATTTGCTCGCTCTTTGTGTAGATGATGGCCTACGAGAGAAATTGGTTTCATTAGTCGTTGTCATGATCTGGGCAGATTTTCAACTTTGAGACTCATCTCTGGGGTGAGATATCTTGCGCTGAAGATGGCTATGCTAACAGTTCACCCAACACCTCCCGACGCCCCGTCAGCATCATTTCCTGGTAGCCCAGCCAAGCGTTCTCGCTGCAAGCCAATCAGCCCACGTCACTGAGCCTCAAGTTCAAGTCCGAAGGCATTGGTCATGCCGAAGCCGAATGGAATCACGAATCACGTCCGGGGCAGAGTTTGGGGCTAGTACTGCCCCTGTCATCGAGTTTTCAGCTGCAATAACAAGTGTTGCCGTGAAATTTGGCATGGGGGGCATTGATATATTAAGG
Source organism: Trichoderma aggressivum f. europaeum (assembly GCF_033847375.1). Lineage (NCBI taxonomy): Eukaryota > Fungi > Ascomycota > Sordariomycetes > Hypocreales > Hypocreaceae > Trichoderma > Trichoderma aggressivum. The sequence goes on along the minus strand of NW_026946441.1, from coordinate 13,784 downwards.
CCATGAGTTGTCAAACATGGCTCTTCTGCTCCGTAGTTTTGTACGCTCTAGTTTCCACAACTCTCTTAACACCGAAAAGGAGCCAGTGTCGTTTTAGCATCACTTTTAGTTCAGCACATCATGTCTCGCCTCATTGACAGACTCCCCATGCCTGAAAAGGTGAGGGAGAAGGAGCTAATTGTCTTCAGCCGCAGCCGGTATGGTCTTTTGGTTCTTCCGGATGTTTAAGTAGCATCTATCTAACGCGTCATCGACCCCTCTAGTGTTGGAACTTTCTCTCTGTATCAAGCTCTCCAGATGCTCGGATACAAGCCCTACCACATGTACGAAGTAGTCCAACAGGGTATTACCCATCTCCAGCTATTCGAAGAGTCTCTACGGTGCAAATACCTGGGCGCTGGAAAACCATACGGCAAGGCCGAATTTGACAAGTGGCTCGCCAACTACGATGTGAGCTTGGCCTCCTCCCTCGTCCCAATATGTTTGACTAGGTTTCATATATACTGACTAGATAAAAACATACAAGGCCATCATCGAGATCCCTCAGTTCTTTATCGAAGAGTTTATCGAATTCTACCCCAATGCGAAATTCATGATTGTCGAGCGCGATGTCGATGCCTGGGAACGATCCGTATACAACAGCATCGCAGAGCCCATCGAGGCGGGAAAGAAATTCCCCTTGAATGTTATCCAATACATTGACTCTTTCATCAAAGTATTTGTTACTCTTCATGATGCATTTGAGCAGGTCATGTTCCATGGAAAGGGCCTGAGAGCGGGCATGGAGGACGCGAAGAGAGATAACGTCTTGGAGTATGTCCCATTTTCACTATAACATATATGCGATGGAAAGCTAACGCCGTACGAACCTGTAGCGCCGAAAAGGTGAAGAGATTGGCTCCAAATGATCAGCTTCTGGCATGCACTCTAGAAGGCGGATTTGGCTGGGAGCAAATTTGTCCTTTCCTCGACAAGGAGATTCCTAAGCAGCGCTACCCTAAAGGTAATGCGCCGGCCGAGTTCCAGGCGCTTTTGAAGAACGTGATTGGACCTCATGTTAGAAACTCGATGCTCAAGGTGTTGGGGACGGCACTGGTGCCTGTGGTTGGAGTGGCCATGTTGACTTATATGAAGTAGGATGGATAGTGGTCGAACCGGTGACATCGATGGAGTTTGGATTTGCGAATCGTTATTACGGCGCATGCTATGTTGGGATTTTTACTGATGCATGTCGGTGTTCGGCATCTTTGGCACGCATTTTGAATTCGTAAATGTATTTCACCGGCTGGCCGGGCTCGGAGTATATATGCTTCAATTCAGGGGAGGGACTGGGGCGTGGACAGATCCCTGTTTTGTCAGCTCTTTTGTGCATCTTGCCTAACGTAATGCTACATATGTGGGTAGATTTTCAAGGCATCTCTAATGTAATGAATGGAATAAAAGGCTACACATTGCGGACATCCTTTGAATCTGGACTGTGTTTTGTTCTCACTACTGACCGGTTGAGATGAGACTCCGACATGTGTGGAAGAAATGTGCCATTGCACCAAATCAAATTGGCAATCCACGATCTCGGTTCCCCCATACAACAGCGGCAATAATAGACTGTGGAAGAATTGTCGACCCTAGCATAACTGGAACCTGTCACTGGGATGTTGGGTATGTTGGAGACTGACCAGCGGATCCCTAGAGACGATATAGCCACCTTCTTACAACTCACCATTGATAACTTATCTGAGCCATTAGAGACACTGTTGTCTAGGTGATTAAGACGAACTCTTTCCCGATATGAACGGAAATTGTAAACGTGTGAGTAAAGTTTACAATTATGAGAAAGAGACAATGATGCCCCTCACGTGTTGCCATGAGCTCAACACGGTGCACCGAGCTTGTGCAAACTTCTCTCTTGCACCTCTTTCTCTCAAAAACAGGCAATATCGCATTCATTACCAAAGGTTGCTTCATCTATTCTATCGTTAATTCTTGATCATTAGACTCCGAACTTTTATTCCGCCGCCATGAGCACCACACCTGGCGACGGCAATATAGCCGCCGAACAAGAAGCGAACATACCGAAGCCATCTACTATCCGAAAGACGACCTCTCTATGGTCGAACGATACATGTCCTACGCATTGTCTCCCTCATATTAATTGCAAATCCTGCCTAAAAGCTGCGGTTTCAAATGCTATCAAAACCAGTGCAGCCCAGTCCCGGGCCTCCGCAACTACTGCAGCGAACTTAAAGCACCAGCCCCTGGAGCCAAAACCAGCTGCAACGTTCCCGAACAATAAATGTCTTACGCATATTACCCCTGATATTCATTGCGCATCCTGCCTAAAAGATACGATTGCACGTGTTGTCCGAGCCACTGCAACCCAGTCCCAGGCCTCCACAACTACTGCAGCGAACATAAAGCCCCAGGCCCAGAAGCCAAAACCAGCTACAACGTTCTCGGACGGTAAATGTCTTAAGCATCCTGTCCCTGATATTAATTGCATATGTTGCAAAAGAGCTGCGATGATACGTGCTGTCCAAGCCGCTACAACAGATCTCCAGGCCGCCACGACTGCTGCATTAAACATAACAAAGCCCCAGGCCCCGGAACCAGAACCAGCTGCAACGCAAGATTTGCCCGAATCCGATCCAAGCAGCAAGTATCTCATTGACCTTGGTACAGATTCTTGTTTCAAAATAAAGTATGTTTGTCGTTTCCTTTCTTTGACGCGATCGCGAGCTGACGTCCTCTAGCCCAATACCCTGCTTGTATTGCACATTCGGCTTAGCAGACGGGGACCCCAGGTATCTGTGTCGAATAGATCACTGTAAGTAACAGATTCTGCCTTGTATCAATGATGGCTCTACTAATCGGGCATTATCAAGTTGCTGGCAATGGGTGCTGCGTCGAATGCAACTTGGCCAGGAAAACCTGCACCCGGGTAAGTTGTACCTCGATCGAGTGAGAGAAAAAGACTAAGACGAGATAGCTTGGGTGCACACCTTCCGAGACGAAAACCCTCGAATTGGTGGGCTGCCGGAAAACCGTTTGCCTGCTTCTTCAGGGGGAAAAGAGTTCACAACAGACTATACTAGTAAGTAGAATGACCTATGTGATGACACCGCGCTTATATATTCGTGGGATAATGTAGATGGTCGGCCTGCTGGTAAATTTGGCAAAAGATCACATTCTTGACTTGTGGAATAGTGGACTTGCTTTGAACCTTATAGGCTGCCACGGGAAATCAAACGCCCCTGCAAACGAGGTGAAGAAGACGAAGAAGAAGAAGAACAGGAAGCCAAAATCCGAGTCTAAAGAAGCGGGCCTCGACAAAGAAGCAAAAGCAAGCGTCGACAAAGAAACGAGCCTTGACGATAAAGCGAGCACCGACAAAGAAGCGAGCATCGACAAAGAAGCGAGCATCGACAAAGAAGCGAGCATCGACGATAAAGCAAGCATCCACAAAGAAGCGAGTCTTAATGTTGAAGCAAGCCCCTATAAAGAAGCAGGCCTCGATAATAAAGCAAAGCCCGATAAAGAAGCAAGCATCGACGATGAAGCAGGCGTCAACACAGAAGCAAGCCCTGTTAAAGAAGCAAGCATTAACGATGAACTGGGCCTCGACAAAGAAGTAGGCATTGATAATGAGGCAGTCATCGATAAAGAAGCAAGCCTTGACGATGAACTAAGCCCCGACAAAGCATCAGGCATTGATAATGAGGCAGGCATTGATCATGAGGCACGCATTGATCATGAGGCACGCATTGATCATGAGGCACGCATCGATCATGAGGCATACATCGATAATAAGGCACCCATCAACAAAGAGGCAATTCCCGAGAGTGAAGCAAGCCTTGACGATAAAGTAAGCCCCGACAAAGCAGCAGGCATCGATAATAAGACAGACATTGATAATGAGACACGCATCAACAGAGAAGCAAGTACAGACACAGACGATTCAGGAGGTGTTTCGCTCTAGCGATAGACCCCTCGGAGACTCCGCTCGCGTCTTGGACATGACGATTTCCCTTGGCTTTTGGTTATCTAGAGCGAAGATGTGTTTGCAGGAATACGAGTTCAATAGCGAGTGTATTTTGTCTAGCGAACACTAGGGCAGGTAGTACAAATTCACATACCCAGCAGCTTACATGACATACGAACCTTATCCGTCTAGATGATGTTGATCCATGCAGTAGAGATAGTAGTAGCAGATAGTTCGCAGAGGGGATAGAGTACAGTGGATAGCTAAAAGATAGCTACAAGAAGAGGGTAGCGATAGCAGCAGATACGTTGTACTTGAAGGGCCAGGGGGATGAAAGGCGCTTCTTCTGCTTCTCACTATGACACATAAATGGTAATCAGGAACGGTCGCCAGGGTGTGTCAGATACATGTAACGAGTATCCACTCGGCAAACAAAATATAGCAGGCTGTCAGACTGCCTAATGCACGTGTTGTGTGGTTTATCCTTTCGTCTTGTCACCTTTCAATGGATGCCTTGATTTTGCCAAAATAGGGTTATTGCTCTGCAACTCTGCGCAGCCTAGGAAGCGTCCAGCATGCCGAATTACGGAATCCTGGGTTGTTATTAGTGCAATGGCGCATCCGACTACTATGAGACAATAACATTATGGCAAAACTTTAATCCCCAGTTGTCTCAAAAGATGACGGACTGACAGGGGTTTGGTGGCGCCCGTAATGAGGAGATGTGCCTCATGCCACGCTCGGAAGCCAGATGCCGCCTTATCACAGATTCAACAAGGGAAAAACATCCCAAAGAGTGTCCGGTTTAGTGATGGCAAGGGCTCTTGGCAGCCATATCAGTCAACACGGCGCGTGTGGAATGGCGCTATCGTGGTGATGGGAGCTCGCAGCCAACGGCTAATTCGCCTCGAGGTTCAGGTTGGATAAGTGCTTGCTCTAGCGTGCGACCAAAGGCACAAGCTTGGCAAACAGACGCACCTATGAGATTCCAGCCTGGACAACCCCCGGCCAGGTCCCCGCTCCCGTGCCGACGGAACGGCCTTTGACTTTTAACATTTGACGCTTGGCGTGGCCGAGTCGGGAAGGTTGCATGAACCTGAGCGTTCCGAAGGGAGAAGCTGGCTTTGGCTCGAGGGCTCTCGATTATTGGAATTTCATGCGAGTGTTGGCGCTGTGAGTGGGTTTTGGGAGAGGGGGGAGAGCAGGAGGAGGTTCTTGGCAGTCTAAAGGCCCGAATCTGAGTCTACGGAGTAAATGCCGGCGGAAGTTGAAGGCTGCCAAGTGAGAGGGAGCACGTGTAAGTTGAAAGCCCCCTTCGATGTAAAGGTTGGGGCAGATTCAACCGGTAGTCGGTGCATTGCATGAGGAGGAGGAGGAGGAGGAGGACAAGCAAGGATGATTGCACGTATATAAGTCGGTCCCCGTGCCGTCTTGGCGATGGGAATCTGGAGGACGCCTTCATCTGCTGTCTCTTCCAGCCTCCCCCGAGCTGAGCTGAGCCTTTGTTGGAGCCCATCTGTGTCACCATGAAGTCGGCCTTTGTTTACCTCGCGTCCGCGCTGGCGACGCTGTCGCTGGCCAGTCCCGTCAAGAACCTCCGGGCCGAGCCGACTGATCTGCCGCGTCTGATTGTCTACTTCCAGACGACCCACGACCAGAGCAACAACCCCATCTCGATGCTGCCGCTCATCAACGAAAAGGGCATTGCGCTGACGCATCTGATTGTGTGCTCGTTCCACATCAACCAGGGCGGCGTCGTGCACCTCAACGACTTCCCGCCCGATGACCCTCACTTCTACACGCTGTGGAATGAGACCATCACGATGAAGCAGGCCGGCGTCAAGGTCATGGGCATGGTGGGCGGAGCTGCCGCCGGATCCTTCAACACGGCGACGCTGGACTCTACCGACTCGGCCACCTTTGAGCACTACTACGGCCAGCTGCGCGATACCATCACCAACTTCCAGCTCGAGGGCATGGATCTCGACGTCGAGCAGCCCATGAGCCTGGCCGGTATCACGCGCCTCATTTCTCGTCTCAGGGCAGACTTTGGCCCAGACTTCCTCATCACACTGGCACCAGTCGCGTCGGCGCTGGAGAACAGCTCCAACCTCTCTGGCTTCAACTACAACTCCCTGAGGTCTGCGCAGAGCTCCAACATTGACTGGTACAACACGCAGTTCTACAGCGGCTTCGGCACCATGGCGACGACAAACGACTATGACCGCATCGTGGCCAATGGCTACACGCCCGACACGGTTGTGGCCGGACAGCTGACGTCGCCCGATGGAGGCGGCTGGATTCCCACGAGCAATCTCAACACCACCATCATCTCGCTGGTCAACGAGTACGGCCAGATTGGCGGTGTCATGGGCTGGGAGTACTTCAACAGCTTGCCCGGTGGCACAGCGGAGCCGTGGGAGTGGGCGCAGATTGTGACCGAGATTCTGCGTCCCAACTTGGTGCCGGACCTGAAGATTACTCAGGAAGATGCCGACCGTCTGCAGACTGCTTATGCCGACAGCGTCAAGGCGACGGGTAAGGACAAGAGCTTTGTCAAGAAGCCGTCGGTGAATTACCATGCCATGGTCAACGCTTAGGCGTGAAGCTGAGGCTATATATATGTATATACATTCATATGCTGGATACAATTGTTTATATATCTAGATGACTACTAGCGAGATATCCATGAAGCAAGAATGAAATTGAAATGAACTTTTTGATGCAACGGATGATTGTTTACAAAGTGCTGTGGTAACGAAGAATAGCCTGATGTCTTGGTTGGAATCAAGCATATGTCTAAGTGTAACTAGGCGATCCAGTGATCGCCTTGCAGGGGGTCTCGCAGCGTGTAACCTTGCATAAGCCGGGGTGGTCATCTGGGCGACGATCGAGGTAAGAATCGGGACGATCATGGGACGGTGTGATGCACTGGATCAAAAACGGTGCAGATCTTTTGTGGTTGGCGAGGGAGTTTGGTGGGACGGTTATTGTTGTTGAGGCATCTAAGTCATGTACATATGCATCTACAGGTACGGAGCAGCTTCACGGAACTGGAGGGGAAAACGAGGTGTGATTCATGTTATACAAGTACGCTCAGTGATATGCACGTGTCCTATATCAAAGCATCTCCTCAGCTCACTCATCATCCATCGTTGATTGTGCATCTCACGCGGCTGTTGAGAGCATCCTCTCCTGACGCATTGAATCCCACCACGCCGACTCCCGCCACCCGTTCAAGGACTTGGGATACTCGGGCATCCTCCCCTCCAGAGTCGCATCGTGCGAAATCGCCACGAATACAGTCTCGTCTTGGTCTAGCTTTCTGAGTCTCTCAATGGACTTGATAGCTACAGCTGTGTCGTGATGTATGCTGGTTCCGCCAGGGCATCCTGTGAGGCTCACTTGGCGGCTGCCATTGAGCAGATTGCGATGATGACAACAATCACCACCCAAGAGGACCCATTCATCGGGCTTGGTCTGGGCTAATCCCATGATGTGGCCTGGGAGATGACCTGGAGTGTCAATAATGAAGAAGCTACCATCGCCGAAGAAGTCGTGGACGTTTGAGAAAGGGCCTAGGGAAGTCCACTTGTCGTTGGTCCAGCTCAGCTCCGTGTAGTTGTCACGCTCGAGGAGCGAGCCCAGCATCGTGGAATTCGGGTTAGTGGGATACGCTGGCAATGCACCCTCTTTTGTTCCCGGCCCTGTGATGTAAGGAGTATCGGGAAATGTCGAGGGGTCGCCAATGTGGTCAAAGTGAATGTGGCTGATGACGATGGCGCTGAGGGAGTCTGGCGAGACTGGACCCTCGGAAAGCAGATCGCGCACATCCTTGGGGACTTGACACTCGAAGATGTAATCCAAGGATCTATTGAGTGGCGGAATGATATCTAGGTTCTAAAAGTTCGAGACAGAGTTAGCCTGGGTTAAAGTAGTATTGATATACGTGATATATAGACTCTGTAAGTAAGGACGCACCTTTGGTAAACCAACATCAAACATAATATTCTTTCCCGAGGGATGGCATATGAGGAAACTATAGTCGGGAAAGCGATTTCGCACTTTGATAATATCATCGTCGCCGTCTTCAAATAGCCATTTGTCCGGTAAATGAACCCACCCCGTTGGAAGGGCGTAGACTTGGACGTTCTTGGAGGAGGCAAACGACGACAAGAGACCCATGGCGAGAAAGGGCAAAGACGGGGTTTAATTAGCAACTGAGTCAATTAATTGAATGATGAAGTAGTAAATCTACCGGAACACATGTATGGATCTTGCTTTCTTATATGATTCTACAGAGTGCGTATCGTAGGCGCGAGCGTATCGTAGGTGTGAGCGTATCGTAGGCGAGCCTTTACGAGCATCTCCGGTTTCGTTCCGGAGCCAGGAGCCAGACCGGACAAGTTCTCGACCCCGTAATCCCCGGTCATCATTTGGCCAAGTTATATATTCTATGTACTATTTCTCGGGTTTATAGACCATATTTTGGTTAAACTGACAAACAGCGCATCTGCAAGCCCGCTTTAGACCGGACGCCGCTGGTAGGTTGTGACAACAGGGCGCAGTGTGACTCAAACCGACGCCCTCCAGTGTAAGATGACTAAAACCAAGAAACAAAAAGCGAGCAACAAATAATTCTAGCGACGAGTTTTGGACATGGATCAGAAGCGATCCGGACATGTTCGGGCGTAGTCACGGAGTTTACAGACCGAGTTGTAGGCTTCCGTGCTTTCTCACTGTCAGCGCGGATCACGATGCGTTGGATTTAGTGCATAATGGTAAGTTGTGACAGGGGCTTGTCAGATGCTTACATACATGTATGCGTACTTGGAGTTTTCTATATACTGCTTGATGCCCACCGATGTTTTGCTGGTCTTCTTATAATGCTCTTTCACTTCCAAGTTTAATGAAACACGTGAGCTATGGAATATATGCGGCAACGCGATTGGCCTTGCCAACTTGACTGTTTCAACTGTCTTGGTATTAACTATAGACGTATGACTACATATTCGAGCCGGTTTCTATCCATTTGATGCACCCCATTTTTTAAACAACAATCCACATACGCCTCATTTTTAACCTCATCAAATCATCTTAGTGCTTGTGCTCATGGTCATGGTCGGTTCCGCAGCATGAGCCACCCATAGCGGCTCTGGCAAGCTGGGCCCGAGTAGCAGGACGAGCTGCGGGCAGCAGGTCTCGGCCCATGAGATCAGGTAGAGGCGAGGTATCACGAGCCTCAGCAGAGCCCTCCTCGCGCTTGGCAATGTTGGAAGTGTAGACCATGTTGAGCCAGTTGGCCAGACGGTATCCGCCCTTTGCAATCTGCAGCTCGACGGTGTCGATAACAGAGTTGTAGTAAGTAGGGTACAGGTCGCCCTTTTGCAGGGCAGCAGCGCCGTTGGGCATGACGACGGTGCAGACGAGGGCGTTGGCGTCGGTGGCCCAGCGAGTGGCAGTGGTGATGACATCGCTGATGGTGTCGCCCTTGATCCAGCTTGCGGCCTGGGACTTGTACGATCCAGAAGTGATTTCGCTGACAAGCGTGTTGGCCCAGGTCTGAGCATCGGACAGAGAGTCGCCGCCAATGAGGGCCTCGGGGATATAAGTGTCCCAGTCGGAGTGCAGGTTGTCGCTGTAGCCCTGGAACGTGACGCTGATGTCGTTGCCACCAACCTCGTAGGCCTCGTCGTGCAGGGGCTGCGTCATGTCGCCTACAAAGTGGACGAGGAACTTGAGAGCCTCGGCGACGTTGGCCTTGGAGAGGCGGCCGTCTCCAACCCGCTGGGTGTAGTTGGCCATGGCCGAGATGGAGCAGCCAGCACTGCCGCAGTCTCGGGCATAGTTGACATTGCAGGAGGATGGAGGGCTGTCCTCAGCGTCGATGAAGTGGAAGGGAGCCGAAAACTTGCCAGCCGCAGTGGTGCGGTAGGTGTCAGCCCAAGAGGCGATGCCGGCCAAATAAGAGCTGGAGGTGTCATTGAGAACTCCCTGAGCCCTGTTGTCTTTTGTCAGTGTCCTTGTCCATTGTTCTCCGCGATAATTCATCCACATTTAACACTTACCATGATGCCGTGGCAGAGTTCAGGTAGTGCTGCGCAACGTAGGCGACGGTTGCGTGGCCCAAGACTCCCCAAGCATTGGCGCCCTGGAGCGTAGCCAGAGTCACCAAGGCGACCTTTGAGATGGAAGACATTGTTGTGATGATATTTTAGCTGCGCTTAGCTTTGCAGATCAGATGGATCTCCCCGAGGTCTTGGCAGACTCAGAGGACCGTCATCTTGGCAAGCTGGACATCTGGTTTTATATCTTTGAATCATAGTCTCGTTTTTTTTTCTAGTCCTGCCAGCGTCAAACAATCATCCCTAATCTTTTCTCTCCCTTCTTCTCTCCCATAGCCGTATCAGGAGCCCTATCTCGACCACGACCTATCCAGAACCGATCTCATGAGCTTCCCCGCGGCCTTGATGCCCGTTTCAGCAGGTCAACAGGATCGGCATTGCGCATGGCCGGCGATTCGGCATCTAGCGTAGCCGCCCTGAGGGCGTGCATGTGCCATCTTGATAGTGTGATAGGAGGATAGACGTGCGGGACTTTTGGCTGCCCTTGTGCTGCCCGATTTGGCTTCGGTCTGCAAAGTGTGTGTGTGTGTCTGAATGAACATGGACGAGCCGACACTAGCGAGGTGTTTTGTGCAGGCAGGGCAACGAAGCGAGCCCTATTTCCCGGGTATTTTAGATCTGGATTGAGCTTGATGGAAGATGCGGCAAAGGCCAATGTGGATGATTAATATACCCATACATGAAGAATTAGCTGGAAAATAGAGGTTGGGCCTATTGAAGGCCAGATTCAAGGCGCGTGTGATGGATTCCCCGTTCTAGACATTTCGCCAGCAGGGGCGTCTCCTTGTCCTCACTTTGATAGAGGTCCAAGTACACTATTGTAGATTGTGTGCAGATCTTGATGTTTATTTTGGTGCTTGAGTCAAGGAGATGCCTAGAACAGCATAATGTGTTGCTGTCTAGATGTAACCAGGTGGTGGGCTAGCAGAATCTAGCATCCTATATTAGCAGCCAAGCCCGCCGTTGTTATTTTGGTGCCGCTCCATCCACCGCTATTTTGAATAGATGTTCAATGTTATAAGGGACCATGGAGCACACATTCTCTTGATATACGAAACAACTATGTTTACTTGGACCGTGTTAACGCGTCTGCCAACTTGCCCAATACAACATAACCTTTACGGGCCGGCCCGGGCTAGATTGATCCTGCTGCTTGGTAACATTGAAGCCCGCCAACACTGTGGACATTGTGCCCTTGTGGAGGAATAACAATTCAAGTAGACGCTTAAGGCTAATTCAACCATACCACTCTAGATTCTGCTAGTTGAACAGCCTGGATTCAACGGCTTTCTTATCTCTCAGAGGACACAAGAAAAACGGCAAAATGGTGCCGTTTTACTCCGTTTTTGCCCCTCTCACTTCTAGCCCCCTGAACACGCGAGCCTCCACTATTCGCGTGCTTCACATGCTTCTCATGCTGTGTAATCCGGATCATTCTTAATGGAGTCGTCTCCCCGGCTCGGCATTGGGTACCAATTGGGCCTTTTCCTCGATGCAACCCCCTGCATCCTTCTCACACCACCGTTGCTCCTTTTCCCCCCGCAGAGCAATTGGGGGATCCTCTCAGCTTAACTGGCCCTCAGACTAACCCTTTCCATGTTCCAATTCAGCTGGCAATAGATTGCAAGAAAGACGCCCAATCTACGGAGATCAAGTAAGGCGGAGAATTTAGTGCTACAACCACTGGTGCTGATACACAATCCATATTAACCTAGTCTGTAGATGTCCAACAAAATCACCGACGCTCGCCTGGAATGGCTAGAGGCGACAAAGCGGCGGAAAAGCTTGCTCCTCCAGCAGCTTGAAGAGGAGGAGAAGAAGATGGGGGGCGACAACGAGGACATTGTGTCCTCTTCGGCGGGTGGTGATGGTGCCGCGGCGGCAGCGGCAGCGCGACAAGATCCCGACAAGGCGCAGGACGCGCTCAACACGCATCAATTGAACATTGACCGATTCAAGGAGGAGCTTGCGGCGATTGAAAAGGAGTTCGAGTCCTGGCAGGAAATGGGATTCAGCTTGCCCGCTTCCAAGTGAGGGCCGGCAACGGAAAAGAAAAGTCAACGCATTGGGTTGCTTGCTTGGAGCAGAACGTTTCGTCTGCTCTTCTTCTTTCTTCTTCTCTATACATATTTTGCTCGCTTGTCGGGGATTCTTTTGCCTGCGCTTTCATGCTATCACGTATATCACGAATTAGATGACGATACGATAAGTCAATGACAGCCAGCTTTCTATGCAAACACTCGGAAACCACCGAAGATATATACATGGTGGTGATATTTTTTCTCCTCTAGTTATTCTCTTTGTTTTTGGCATATCTCTTGAACAAGATGAATGAGATGACGCGCGGGCAATAGCCACCATCAAACCTTTGAGTGTATTGTTCATGAAGACTCTCTCTTCAATGACCTCTTCAATATTCTTGATGTAATCCCTTGTGCTGTGATAAATGGACCCAATGCTATCTTTGCTGAGCGGATCATCGCCCAGTAGAGTCATCAGAGCCACATAGCCCTTGCATTCGAGGCCGCAGAAGCCATTCTCCGCGCAAAATGACGCGTGCGACGCGAACGCTGCGTCGCCGGCGCTCTTGCAGGCGGCATCGCTCGAAGACACCACGGGAACGAGATTTCTCTGCAAGAAATTGATGGCACCCGTTAAGGACTTTCGTCCGTGAGAAAAGCGATCGAGGTTTTCGATGAACTTGTTGCAGATCTTGTGTCCGTAATCGAGGGCGTACGAGTGTGTGCTTCCGTCACAGGGCTCTGAGGTCTCAACGCACTCTTTGAAAAAGTCACAGTTGTGAAGCGGAGGGTTTTAACAAGTGTTTGCGAACATCGGTGACGCGTATTTGGAACTGCAAATATTGTTTTGAACGGCCGCCGAGACTCGACTTCTGGCTCGACATGGGTTTCAAAGTGCGGCTCAATCATGATTGCTATTCAGTTTTGTTTCGATGCGTTATCAGTGGCTCAACACACTTGCATTAATTTGAGGCCGTATTTATGTCTCATCTACCTCCGCTGACTTACAACATGTTGATAGCGTATCTTACCAACTACCAATTTACTATTTCTAAAGGGTAGCTAGAGCTTCAACTTTTCGGTACTCGTGCTCGACGCCCTTGTAATGAAATAGTATCTTGGTCTTATGTACCCTGGGCTACCCTATAAATAGGCCTGCCACCGATGGTGTTGGAATTGCGAGTTTTCGCAGCAGCAGCCATTATCTTGGCAGTGGTTGCCGTCGGTTTCTTATCGCCTTTAGCCATTGTGGCTGTTTGTGACTTCGGTTGGCCGTTGACTTATCTTGTAGTTGTTGCAAGGGTTCGTTGCTTTTGTGGTGCGTTGTCTCGTCGAGTGGTCTTTTGACCTTGAAAGCGTTGCGTGCGCAATTTATTTTCAAGGATTGTCGCTGCCTTTTATAACCTGACGGAACGATTAGCCTATCTAGTCTGGTTGAGTTATTGAACTATAAGTTGCGGGCTTGAAGCCAGTTGCGTTGTGCTTGAACCTTGTTGTTCGGGCCTTTTTGCGCATGTATTTTGAGTTTGGTCTTGAACCTTGATTAGCGGTTATACTTTGTGGCCTGGATCTTCGAGGTTTGACTTGGTCGGCTGTGGCCAATCAGGTTGAGCTACGGATTGATTCTGGATTTTGAACCAAAGGCTGGGGCGTAGCCTT
>NW_026946440.1:0-124248 GCF_033847375.1 Trichoderma aggressivum f. europaeum | reverse complement strand
CCCAAATACAACGAATGCGGCTGCTGACAAGATGGCACAGGAACATTCGCAACACGGCCAAGAAGCTGGTAGGTCCCCACTCTGCGTCATACCCTGGCCACAGTTGAGCATCGTGGAACTGACCTTTCGTTTTTGTTTAGGTCAACGCCTCCAAGACTGATACGCTTCTCAGCCAGCACGCCGGCAAATCTCTCGATGAACTTGTCGCGGAAAAGATCCTCAATACCGACCAAAAGACCCAGATTCAGAAGAAGCCTGCTCTCCAGGCTGCCCTGGCCCAGTACGAGGAGCAGCTTGCTCAATACCAGAAAATCCACGAGCAGTACCAGACACGAGCGGCGGCCGACAAGGCAGAATGGGCCAAATCTCTCGAGAAGACCAAGGAGGAGGCAATCAGTGAAGCCAAGGCTGATTCTGAAAGCTCTCTCAAGTCCAAGCTTCTTGTTCTGTCACAATTCTTGCGTCTGGCAGCCTACCGCCGCGAGGAATCTCAGGAACCGGACTCGGATGAGAGCCAGGCCATTGAGGGTGTGCTGCTTGCCATTTACTCTGGAGACGATAATGCCGTCTCAGCCATGCAGAAGCTGATTGAGGGATCTGAAGACCAAATCTTCAGTGTCCCTGGAGAGCAGCTCCAGACAACTTGTATGTGGAACGACCAAATATGGGCGTTGCTGGAAACTGCCGCTAACTACAACAGATGCCTCCGTCAAGTCACTGGCAGAAAACTACAACGCGCCAGCCCATACTGAGGCTGCAGTTGAAGGACAGCCAGCAGCCGAGATTGTGTCCGACCCGACCATTGCAAATGAGGCCGCAACTGAGATTGCAGCTGGAGACGGCATCCTAGCCAACGGTCATGAGCATGTGGAACCCGAGCCTGCTTCCAATGGTCTTGCTAATGCCAACGTTGCGGATGAGGCTGCCAATGCAGTTGCTGAGAGCCACTGGGATACCAGCAACCACGACATTTCCCTTTCCCAGGAGTGGGTTGATGTAGGGGCTATCCCTGCCGAGACAACTGAGCCTGAGCCTGAGCCCGAGGCTAGCGTAGAGGTCGCCACCCCTGATGCTAAGAAGCAGTCTTGGGCTGATGACCACCCTGATCCCGTCGCCGAGGTACGTGTTGGGGCATCATTCTGACTCCTCTTGCCCATTCAAGCGAATCTTACTGACGCACTCCACTCTAGGCTCCTTCTGCACCAGCCGATGCCAACGATGGATTCCACCAAGTCCAGCGCAACCGGGGACGACAGGATCGCGAGGGCAGTGGAGGACGTGGACGCGGTCGTGGTGACTGGCGCGGCCGAGGTGGCTTCCGAGGAGATGGCCGTGGACGTGGCCGAGGACGCGGTGGCGATCGAGGTGATCGTGGCGGAGTGCCTTTCCGGGGACCTCGCCGCAACGAGTCGTAGAGCTCCGGCTCACGGTTCGTGGGTAAGTTCTGATCTCTTGCTTCTCTGCACACCCGTTGGAGGTGATTTGTACATTACGACATGATGGCGTTACCTGGTTTCTCCGGCCGTGTTGGCGGAGCTGAGTTAAGGCGACTTTTAGGCATTGCATTGGAACTTGTCAAAAAGGCAGGTCTCGGGTTCTTTTTGGCGGAAGGGGATGGTTGGGGCGGCTTCTTTCAATAAGCACCTTTGTAAATCCCTCATGGCTCTTAGGAAGTGCAGCATCTTTGAAGCAGGCTACTGGTATTCATAGGTAGTAGAAAACTATATAACAAAAAGTTTGCCCACGAAACATTGTTGTTGCTCTATCTACAAGCCTTTCTTCCCCAGCTTTTCTTGTTATTATTAGCACAGGTGCCCAATCAATTGAATTGACGTATTTTTGTTTTTTTTTGTCGGGACCCCTCCATTTGAGTGCCGACACTTACCGTGATCGGGCGCGTTAGTCCCAAATAGGCAGTACCTTATTATTGTACGCCACCTGGCCTTATCCGCTATCAGCCTCGCAGATGTTCGACCGGCCTAATCGAGCAGCCTCTCAGCTGCCGTCATTGAAACTTGTCCTCTTCTCACGGCCAAGTCTTTGAAACCCGCTAGGGTGTCAGTTGAGGCCACATCTGCGGTCCGGAGCATTCTTTTCTAAGCTGGAAAGCTCTTTGTTATAAAGTCTGACTGGAATCCCCCCCCTTGACTCTCCCGCAGTCCCGAGGGCTTTGTATCTCTGCTGGAACCTGGACGGCTGCTTCGCTATCCAGGTTTCGCTGTTTCGGACAACACCTTCTTTCAAGGGCCGGCGAATCACACTTACACGCAACCACAAACATGACATCACAACGCCGCTCACCGTTACTGATGCTCCTAGGAGCCATCTTCTTTTTTTCCGCCAATGTCCTGGCTGCCGCGGCCGTTCTCGGAGTCGATCTGGGCACCGAGTACATCAAGGCTGCTCTGGTAAAGCCTGGCATCCCGCTTGAGATTGTGCTTACAAAAGACTCTCGACGAAAAGAAACCTCGGCCGTTGCTTTTAAGCCTTCAAAAGGCGCCGTGGCTGAGGGCCAGTATCCCGAGCGCAACTATGGCGCTGACGCAATGGCCATTGCCGCTCGATTCCCCGGCGAAGTATACCCGAACCTGAAGCCCCTCCTCGGACTCCCAGTGGGAGATGCGATTGTCCAAGAATATGCGGCCAGGCACCCTGCGTTGAAGCTCCAGGCGCACGCCACAAGGGGGACCGCCGCGTTCAAGACGGAGACTTTGACCGCTGAGGAGGAGGCTTGGATGGTGGAGGAGCTGTTGGCCATGGAACTTCAAAGCATCCAGAAGAACGCAGAGGTTACTGCTGGCGGCGACTCTTCGATCCGCTCCATCGTTCTCACCGTACCGCCGTTCTATACCATTGAGGAGAAGCGAGCCCTGCAAATGGCAGCGGAGCTTGCTGGCTTCAAGGTTCTCAGCCTGGTTAGCGAAGGTCTGGCCGTGGGTCTCAACTACGCCACCAGTCGCCAATTCCCCAACATCAACGAAGGCGCCAAACCTGAATACCATCTGGTATTTGACATGGGAGCGGGATCGACTACCGCCACTGTCATGAGGTTCCAGAGCCGCACTGTCAAGGACGTTGGCAAGTACAACAAGACGGTCCAAGAGATCCAGGTTCTTGGCAGTGGTTGGGACAGGACCCTTGGTGGAGATTCTCTCAACTCACTGATTGTCGATGACATGATTTCTCAGTTTGTGGAATCCAAGGGCGCTCAGAAAATCTCGGCAACCGCTGAGCAAGTTCAGTCTCATGGCCGCGCCGTTGCAAAGCTGAGCAAGGAAGCTGAGCGCCTTCGTCATGTTTTGAGCGCCAACCAGAACACCCAAGCCAGCTTCGAGGGGCTGTACGAGGATGTCGATTTCAAATACAAAATTTCTCGACCTGACTTTGAGACTATGGCGGAGGGCCATGTGGAGCGAGTTGCCGCTGCCATTAAAGAGGCTCTGAAAGCAGCCAACCTCGAAATTGGCGACCTCACCTCTGTCATCCTTCATGGTGGTGCAACTCGTACTCCATTTGTACAAAAGGCACTGGAGAAGGCGCTTGGATCTGGAGACAAAATTCGATCAAACGTAAACTCTGATGAGGCTGCCGTATTCGGTGCTGCTTTCCGGGCTGCTGAGCTCAGCCCAAGCTTCCGTGTGAAGGAAATTAGGATTTCAGAGGGTGCCATGTACCCAGCCGGCATTACCTGGAAAGCAGCCAATGGCAAAGTACAGCGCCAGAGACTCTGGACAGCCCCTTCGCCCCTCGGTGGCCCCGCCAAGGAGATCACTTTCGCTGAGCAAGAGGACTTTACTGGTTCGTTTTATCAGCAAGTCGATACCGAGGACAAAGTTGTCAAGACTTTCTCGACCAAGAACCTAACTGCAACCGTCGCGGCTCTCAAGGAAAAGTATCCCACGTGCGCCGACACCGGCGTTCAGTTCAAGGCCGCAGTCAAGCTTCGCACTGAGAACGGCGAGGTCGAAATCGTCAAGGCCATAGTCGAATGTGAGGCTGAAGTAACTGAGAAAGAGGGCTTCGTTGACGGCGTTAAGAATCTTTTTGGTTTCGGTAAGAAGGACCAGAAGCCCCTTGGCGAAGGAGACAAGGAAAATGCCGATGCATCAGAAGATGCCGAAGCCAAGGCTGAAGAGGCCAGCTCCTCCGAAGCCAAGTCGTCTTCTACCAGCAGCACCAAGTCCGGAGAGGCAGCTCAGTCAACAGAGGCCGCAAAGGAGGAAGTCAAGAAGAAGCAGATGGTTTCCATTCCCGTTGATGTTACACTGGAGAAGGCCGGAATCCCACAGCTGACCAAGGCTGAGTGGACCAAGGCTAAGGATCGATTGAAGGCATTCGCAGCCTCTGACAAGGCGAGAGTGCAGCGCGAAGAGGCCCTGAACCAGCTTGAAGCATACACATACAGGGTCCGCGATCTTGTCGACAACGAAGCCTTCATCTCGGCATCTACTGAGGAGGAGCGACAGACACTGGCCGAAAAGGCTAGCGAAGCTAGTGACTGGCTCTACGAGGAGGGAGATGCGGCCACGAAAGCCGATTTTGTTGCCAAGCTCAAGGTTCTCCAAGACCTTGTGGGACCAATTCAGAGCCGCCTAGATGAGGCTGAACGACGACCTGGGCTGATTACCGAATTGAGAAACATTCTCAACACTACAGATGTATTTATCAACACTGTGCGTGCGCAGATCTCTGCATATGACGAGTGGAAAGCCACAGCCTCTGCCAAAGAGGCCGAATCTGCAACCTCCAGTGCTGCTGCTGAAACACCAAGCACCGGCTTTGAAGGGCTGGAGGATGAGGACGAAAGTTCCAAGGACGCAGAAGAGAAGCCAGTCAAAGATGAGGTGGTGCCTCCGCTACACAACTCTGAGGAAATCGACGGCCTCGAGGTTCTCTACAAGGAGACACTGGATTGGCTTAACAAGCTCGAAGTTGAGCAGGCAGACATTCCTCCCACCCAAGATCCTGTCCTCAAGGTTAGCGAACTGGTTGCCAAACGTGATACGCTCGACAAGGCCAGCTTGGACCTCGCACTGAAGAGCTACAACCAATACCAGAAAAACAAGCCCAAGAAGCCCACCAAGAGCAAGAAGGCGAAGAAGGACAAGACAAAGAGTGGTGAAAAGGCCACCCCCACCTTTGAGTTTCCCGAGGGAAGCGTACCTCTCTCTGGCGAGGAGCTAGAAGAGCTGGTCAAGCAGTATATGAAGGAGGAAGAGGATGCCCGCAGAAATGCGGAAGACACAGCGAAGCCGGAGCATGACGAGCTCTAGGCGGAAGGCGTTTTGATACACTGGCATTGAAGTAAATACTTGGGTCGTATGATATAAAAAAAAGTCAAAGTACCTAGATAGATGCGGTATTCTGGATTTTTGAATGATATAAATGCATGATAAGAACGTTTATTCGGGCACATGTGACGGTTACCTCGTATGGAGGCAAATGAGCTGCTATGAGTGTTCAACACCCAGGCAAGATTCAGATGTTCTATATCGATGCTCGCTGTAGTGTAACCATAGACGGCTATCCACTCAAGTTCCTTTATATGTGGTTGTAAATCATGATTCGGACGGATAGGCATAAGTTGAAGATTGTGCACAGATGACTTTTCATGTTACTCAAGGAGATCAGACTACATGTACTAACCCGTTCCCCTTGAAGAGAGAGACTCGGCGAGTACCCGACGTGTTTCATCCGCAGAGGGCTTGATTTAACCTTTTTGCATACCTATTTAAGGCTACCGTTGAATGTTCATAGGTAAAAATAGGTTCAGTGCCTAGAGGCTATTGAGGTTTATATTTCGACAACTCGGATTAAGCGATGCTGTCTTGGTTTCTATATGGCTTCTGGAGCATATTCACAGGAAGAGAATAGTTAAAAGTTCAGTCAAGGGTCTCCAAATACATATTCAATTCGATGAGCAGCTATTATGTTGATAGGAATAGAAACCGAAGTTTAAGGAGAAATAATATATTAAGCAAAAGGGGGCCAATATCTGCCCAGGCGGTGATAATAATAGAATAAAAGCGGTGCAAGTGTTTCGCTTGGTGCGGCAGATGGCAGCCGGGCAACGGCAGGCGGCAGTGAATCACACCCGACAGAACCTTCCCTCGCTGCGGGACTACCCTCTACAAGTTTCAGCGTGGGTGAACTGTACAACATCGTGAGGTTTGCTTCTTTTCTACCCCTTTCTTGTCCTTCAACTCCTTTGATCCTCCTCAAAATCTGGTGACGAGCAGCGTCAGCAAGCCACCATATCGCAGACCAGATTCACTGTCGTCCATCCAAACTCCATTCCTTCTTCAGAGCAAACGATTCGAACTAGGGAGGGGGGACCATGTGGCACTGCATACTCTTCGTCTTGCTCGCTCCTCTGTGGACACTGGTCACGGTTGTTGCCTCTCCAAACCCAGCTGGATTCTCGCTCGCCGTGAACCCAAAAGCAGATGCCTCTCGGAACTTTGTGCGCGATTGGGCTGCTGCTCGACACAAATGGGGCAAGGGAGTGCCCAGAGAGATTGCATCGGCGTTTGCTCTGAGTGACAGTCGTGAGTCCTTCTCTTATTTGACTGTTTTTCTTGAGATGAGAGCTAACTTTGTGCAGTTGGCATTGTTGATGTCGAACCCATGGGAAGCGACGATATCTACGTAGCCGATGTGCAGATTGGAAGTCCCCCACAGACATTGAAACTGGCCTTGGATACTGGATCTTCAGACTTGTAAGTCAAGACCTTTTGTTACAGCTGACCGGTTTCCTAAATGCTGATGTCTATCTTCAAGATGGATCCAATCCACCGATACTATGTATCGTGTCAACGAAAAGGGTCCATGGGCTCCACGATATCACCCAAATGACTCCACAACAGCCCATCTCATCCAAGATGCCAGATGGTCGGTGCAATATCGTAAGTTTGAGCTGAAGAGTCGCCCTGTGGTGCAAGAACCCCCCCAAACTAACCTATCCCATAGTGGACGGCACCGCAGCCGATGGCATTGTCTATCATGACACGGTCTTGCTAGGCGATTTTACAGTGGTAAACGCAACCGTTCAGTCTGCGAAAATGGTCACCAGCCGTTTTGAAGAGGAAATCGAATTGAGTGGCATCTTGGGCTTGGCCAAGAGACTACCAAACAACATTGAACCGCCGGCACCGTCTTTCCTCAGCTTGTTGCGGCAACAGCTCCGACATCAGGTTTTTGGTGTCGACTTGAATAGAAATGCCTCAGGAGTCTTTACTTTTGGCTACATCAATGAAAGCCGGGCCTCTGACGAAATCACATGGGTCGACACTGACCCTGACAGCCCCCATTGGGACGTCGAGTTCAATCTCACCACCTGGGGGGAGACGACCACGCCATGGTACTCGCAAAAGTTTACAGCCACCATCGATACTGGTACCACCTTGATGTTCTTGCCCGATAATTTGGCCAGCGGATACTGGTTCACGATCCCAGGCATGAAGGTCGACGAAAGGCTGGCGAATGCCTTCACGTTCCCCTGTGAAGTCGCCAAAGATTTGCCCAATCTCATGCTCAAAATACCCGGCAGCAGCCGTACCCTTACCATTCCAGGCCCGTACCTCAACTATGGCCCTGTTGAGATTGATCCATCCTACTGCTGGGGAGGTATGCAGAGCGCCGAGGATCTGTCCGTGACTGTCTTGGGGGACATTATGCTCAAGGCTCTGTACCTGGCATTTGATCTCGAAAGGGGGCGAGTAGGATTTGCCAACAAACATCTGCATGATGTCTAGTGGCAGATTCGATATCGTGACTCCTTACAGAGCTAGGGTTGAGATTTCTTGATTTCCCATGAGAATTGGAATGAGCTTACTCTCAGTGCCGTGTTAATTTAGAAGAAACGCAGACCTCTTTGATACGCTGGGTTTTTGAAGTTCTCATAAGGCTGGATGTATAGCAAGGACATGAGATTTGCGAAAATGTATCAGGTTTAATGACTTGCATAGCCATCACACAAGCTGCTTATGGTGCTGAAACCTTACGCACAAAATGGAGAGGATTCCTTGCAGAGTATTTATAGCTTTCCGTATTGCATTCATCCTAAAAGTGGTATATACAAATGCACTCCCCAGCCCGTCATCATTGGGAGAGGCCAACGAATGGTTTCCTCCTGTGCCGTGGACCCCATCCATCTAGCCATCCCCATCCAATTGTCCCCCCTAGTAGCCCATTTCGTTTCAAAAAGAAACATGTTTTGCGTGTGTGCATTAATGTGGTATAATGTATGTGGTATGTATAGTTCGGTGAGCACGCGCGGAAAACGGACTCGACCAAAAGGCGTATTTCGAACACGCCTCGTTTTGTATTATAAGGAAATAATGGGGGGAGAAAAGCAAAAGGGCAAAAAGAACAACGGAAAAAACAAAGATGCAGCTTCCATTCTGGAAGAACAGTGGTTTGCGGTGAACCTTGTGAAAACGCCGGAGGGAAAACGTGTCGTTGAAACGAATGTATGCCGGAGGAAGAGTTTCTCTGGGGTTCCGATTCAGGTTGTAAGATGCGTGATGTTTGTGAGTTTTTTTTAATTGTTTTAATTTTTTTGTTTTTGTTTACCTGAGCTGAACGAGAGCGGTGTGGGAGAGAATACAGACAAGAAAAGCAGTCTTGCACAATTGATGGCGTCGTTTGATTGCATGTCGTAGCAAGTCCGGGGTCCTTGGGGGTCGATTCCGCGTTGTTTGAGAACCTGGGAGAGAGAAGAACGTATGCGAGGTTTTGGCGTGGAAAGGGCCCAACTGGAGGAGACCATTTGCCGTAAGACGGCGCATCAGAGGGGAAAAGAGTGCAGGCTTTGAGTTCTTATTTTGTTTGTCCTTGTTGCTTTTCATATAGCATTTTTACTCGCGATCGCCATCTTCAATGGGAGAAAAAAGAGAGAGAAACCAAAAGTCAGCGGGGGCCGTCGTCCATTAAATCGGCTCGGGTGACAACGTAATATTCACCTTCACTGGCCCCGGGGGTTGGAGGCATGTCACCAGAGCTGGGGGCTTGCTGGGCCGGCCTTGCGGTTCCTGGCCGCGACCTGGACTTACTGTCGTCTGTGGGAGCTGCAGAGAGAGACGAGGCTTCCTGCTTGGGGGTTGAGGAGGCTTCGGGTTCCTTCTGGTCGGCCGGGAGAGCGGCGTTGAGGCGCTGTTCCATTTCGCGGAGGCGGGCCTCTAGTGTGCTGAGCTCTTCGGTGTTTTTGTTGATGTTGTATTTTCTGGGACAGTGACATGCACGTGTTAGAGATGAAGCGTGATATGGTGTCGAGAGAAGGGCGATGACGAACCTGGTGTCGTACGACTGCTGGAGCTCGGCCTTGGATTCGTCGAGGTTGAAGATGTCCTCCAGCTCCAGTTGGAAGTTTCTGGCAATCGTTCTGCACGCAATTGAAACATCACAAAGGTCAGCCTCTGGTGCGCATCGCATTCAAGGTGAGATGGCAATGCATTTTCTTCTTCTTTTTTTTTCTGTTCGGTCGCATTGCGATTGATGCTGTCAAGGAGAGGAGAGAGAGGTTGACATACGACTGAGGGCGTCGGCCGTTGGGCTGCCAGTTGCGGTCAAGCTCCTCATCTGTGAAAGACATGGTGGCGGTAGACGGAATGAGGGGTTGAGCTGAGAGAGAAAAAAAATAAAGGCCGATACTACGGAGATTGGGAATAGATAAGGAAGAAGCAGTAGAAGAAAGAAAAGAAAAAGAAATGAGGCGAGCGCTGTTGCTGGAAGATTTGCTTGGATTGGGTATCGATTGATTTGCTCGATGCGCTATACGTGTACGCGGGAGATGAGATGTCGTTCGCTGGGGAATGGCAGATACGACGCAAAGTGATAATCGGAGGGATTGATAGCGGCGGAGGGAGAGGGAAGAAAAAAAGATTGGGCTCTGCAAAATTGATGAATGTTTCGTTCCAGCTATTCTCCCCTTTAACCTGGTTAGATGGCGGAGCCAGGAACAAAGAGGAACAAGCAGGGGAAATCGAATCGACAGGGGGGGAAGCCCAAGAGTTGCAGCAAAAGCAACAGGGAGCTCCAAATTCGAAGTGGGCAAGGGGGGCCGCTGATTTGCTGGGCTCCAACGGGGATTGCTAGTCAGTTCGCAGGGCGGTGGTTTTTCTTTTTTTTCTTTTTGGGGTTGGGTTGGATTGGGTTTGGGGGGGCCCTCCAAATGATGAGAGAGAGAACTGAGGCCGTGGGAAATATTAATAGCGACAGCTCGTCCGTGATGATGTCGTTGATTCGCTGCAACGGGCACAAGAGGGAAGCGAAAGTGGAGGTTGGACAAAAAGGTTAACTCTAATACGAAGTGTCGTTACCTGAGTGGTGGTGAAGAGTGAAATAAAGGGGGAAATGGGATGGAACGCAGCTAAAATAGATCCAAGAAGCAACTTGGTTTTTAATATTGATCAAATGTACGACAAGACCAGCACTAGTATCTAATACAGCAGCCGCGTGCAAATGTACGGCAGCAGCCTAGAGGACATAAAAAGAAGGCTGATAATATGTCTCGCCTCGAAAAGAGCTGGTCCTCTGCCTCACATCCAGCCCCGGGATATCACATGCAAGGGTCTGGTGATGGACGGGCCGCCATGGCCACGGGCTGACTGCATGCATCAGTTCAAAGTTGCGACTCTGCTCAAGAGGCTTTCAAGTCGAAAAGAAAAGGAAAAAAAGGCACGGGATTCCGCCCAACACCATGGGAAAGGATGAGAAAAAGACACCAGACTGGACCAGAAAGTCAAATGCAACCACCCCAGTCAGGCATTCCCAATCTATGCACTACAGCCACTAGCTCTGATACTCGGGGCGGGTCATTTGATGCATGAGGGCGCCATCAAATCCAATCCGCCAAACCAGCCCTAGAAGGAGGCTGGATAATCGCATCCAGCGGCCATCACCTCGCTTGGCTGTGGCGTCCCATCTCGCTCGCCTTCTCACGCGGTGGCTTAGGAGAGCACGTACCAATAAAAGAACAAAAAACAAAAAGAGGCGAGGGAGAATATAGGGAAAAGGGAAAAAGAAGGAGAACAGAAGAGAGAAGCAAGAAGGAAAAAAAGGAACAAGAGGACTCAACTGAGCATCAATTACATTACACCCATTGGATTTAGGGGCCAGAGGTGGGAATTAGGGGTCTGGGAGCAGCTGTCCTTTGACCCTGGATGACATCAGTGGTAATTTTTGGGGGCCCCTCAGTAGCGCCCCATTCGGTAGCAGCCCAGCTGTGTGCTAGTGGTCTTGGCCCAATACAGGCACATTTTGTAGCGGGTGTTACAGGCACGGATAACAGCAGCATGGCTCCACCGGTGATGGGAGTTGGGAGCAGCATTGTGTGTCTGGTCTCGTGTAACATCGACTGTAAATCATTTCATGTGCCTGATGTGACCGACGAGCTGAAATGCTGGGAGGGACCGGAAGCACCTGCATGCGGCGACTGGACTGCATTGATTTGATCCGTCAAGCCACTGGCTGAACGGCTGCCTAGTGGGAGCAAAAGTAAGGCTTTCCATCAACTATCATGAAAGCGCCAAAAGAGCTTGACATCAGCTTGACATGGTGCCGACACCAGAAGCTTATTGCTGCTTGCTTCTTCATTCCAGCGTGTCCGGGTGTAGCGTAGCTTCAGTAGAGTAGCTCTCTGGTGGCCTCGGAACTGGAACTCTAATACCAACTGTGTACTCGTTCGAGTAGCAGCGGGATTGGCTGGAGCTCCGTTTCTCGTCAAATTGTGATGGACGGATGGCTAACGACGCTTTCCTCCAAGAGGCAGAGACACGAGGTTGATTGACTGCTCCACCGCGAGCTTCTTAGCTGTCCTCGCCTTGTATCTATTGCCTCTGCCATCTGACTTGTGACAAGAGTACAGTGTGTAGATCATGATGAGTTGTTCTTGTGTCGCCGACAGCTGAGCCTCATTCGCAACGGAACGGCATGACTCCATTAATATCCTCAATTTATATTGGCAACATGTACCATCTACCCCATTCCCCATATCCCTTCGCGCCGAATACATTGTACTCATTACCCGGGGGCGTATCGGCTTCGTATCGTCACGATGGTGGCAGAGTGTGCTTCGACGGCTCCTTCCTTGTTTGTTTCTCATCCTCAGGCAACCCCCCTGGACCCTTTACATTGGCATTTCCAAAACGACGCTCGTATCCCCGAAACAAGATTCTTTCATGTTTCTTTTTACAATTTCCAATGCGCTTCGATGTAACCGACACGATGGCCAAGACGGCGTTTCCTCTCTTTCCGATTGCGCTCATGAGGGAAAAACTAGGGTACTGCCTTAGTACGCTTAGGTTGACTCTCTCTGTGGAATAGCCGTCGTCGTCGTCCCATGAACGGTTCCATGCCAACTACTGCACAAGTATATTAACAGGCACATCGACGCTTGCAACCCTGGTCGCCGTTGGTCTCTCGTCTTTGACTCTCCCCCACGTTTCCTGCCCTCCTGACTCGAGAGCCGACAGGGACCAGCTCGTGGTTCGCAAGCTAGCGCTAGAAGCATGCCTCACATGCTCAATTTTCCTCTTCTCGAGCTCATGATGCAATATCTGTCTGCATGGATTTCCTAGATTATGATAAATGTAAGTTAATCTAGCCGCTGAAAGTTGGTATCATATGCGACGGAATGATAAGACAGGATTGATATGGCTATTGTTTAAGAGAAATCAATACCTAACAGGCTCCCGCTGTTCATGTTCCTACATCACGCGTCTCAAAACTATGATTGCTTCGTCATTCACGTCGGCTGCGTCTGGACCAGGGGCCAGTCAATCTCGTCGTCATACCTGTCGTGCTTTTGCACCCATGCGTGGATCTTGTCAACGTCCCAGCCGCTCATCCACCTGTTGACTACGTCGACTTCTTTCGGCTTCGGGTGTCCATGAATTATACTCCGGCCAAACCCACAGATGCCTTGGTGAAATCTTCACTGCAGACATTCCTTGTCGGCTTGGCATGCTGCACGGCATTTCTCAAAGCTCAAGTGGGCCGTCTTCTCAAGACCAGACAAGTCTTGCGTTTTGGCCTTGCTAAGCTGCCTGTCGACGTCGAATATGGCTGACGACGTATTGAGATAGAGGACGTCGTCGCTCATGTTATCCCAGTCTGGTCGAATAGGCGCCAGCTGCGGTGCCACAAACTCATGGTAGAGATCCTTGATGCGCATGGGAAAGGTGAAATTTCGCTTTCGTTCAAACCCGTATAGACCAGACAACCCTTCTCTTCCCACATGGTGCATGGTAACAATCGGCTGGCACCATTCTCTCTCGGAATATGGAATTGTGAAGGGCTTCTCTCCGTTAATCGTCGGCCGCTAATACCATATCTACAGAACCAGCAAAAGCCTGTGGACGATTGGAAGAGAGGTGAGGAGAGGAAGCATCTCTGGACGTCCAATATTCAACTTGACGTATTATTCACCTCGATGCCGGTGGCCTCCTTCAATGCTTTTGCAAACATGACGACGCCACAGCACTCGTTTATTGTGGCCTCATCCCAGCGATTGGCGACATTGTGCTTACCCTCGAACAAGTTACGCATGGCCGCGCTGGAGACGACGTAGCCACTGCCGCCGTGGCCGAAAGGGAAACCGTTCAAATATGCAAGACTGCCAAACTATATTTGATCCGTGTTGTAGGAATTTGAGATTTGTCAAGATCTGGGATGGAATTTTCGAAAAGGCTTCCGAAGCCCCTGGTTTCATGACGAGGATAATCTTTAAGGTAATGGGAAACTACGCGCACTCGGATATAGGCGAGCTATTCGGACTGCCGGATCTTTCTAAGATAGCAGAAATGTTCGACAAGGCAGGATTGGATTTCTTCACTGGCACGGGAGCCGGCGTCTTATCGTCCACCCGAGCACTATCCGCATGTTCGTACGCATTGAGTCCTCCTTTTGGTCGGGTTACTTCGCGGCAATAGATTCCGTCGATACACTGAATTTCCAATCGCCTCAAGGAAAATACCAGTGCACCCAAGAAGACGCCCGAGATCAGTACTAGGGCCGTGGCTCGCTTGAACAGCATTCTTACTGGCTTAGTCGCTCGCATTGAAGAATCGGGGCGGCTTGTGGTTGTGCCTCAACGGCAGAAAGCACAAGGGAATTAAAGTTGAGGGCGACAACCTCGAGTTGAAAAGAGAGTTCTCTATAAATGAAGGGGCCGAAAAGAAGCCAAAGGTCGTGATGAAAGTTGGACCCTAACGACTGAGCGAAGGCAGAGTGGTTGACGGCGAGAACTGATCCCCTTTATTTACTTTGACTTGCTTCTCCCCGAAGCTGACATGCCGGTGAAGCGCATTTGACTCCTCGAAAGTCAGCGCGTATAGCCGTAATGTAATCGGCTGAATTGTCAGGTAGATGGTGTCGTCCAACAGCGTTGTTGGCCCGGTCGTTCCCCAGAACCAACACATGAGAACCCACCCCTGCATGGAGCACTCTATGTGAGGTCCAGATATCGCATCATCTATCCGCCCTCACCAAGAGTTGCCTTTTAACCACAGCAGGTACCTACCCTTGTTGCTGCCACGAACAAGCATCATTGGGCTGTTGAGTTCCATAAATGTATTACCGTGAGAATATGGGGTGAAAGCTTGTTCACAATGACATAACTGGGCACCTACTAGGGTCATAAGCAATTCCCATTGATGATTTTTGATATATACAGAGAGCACCGTGCCCAGCTTATGAGTTTCTCACACCGTTCAAAGTTCATCATGAGCCTCTAGCTCTTCATCAAACGTCCCATCCCAAGGCTGAGCTCTGCCTTCTGAAATAGCCACGATGAACTGGTCGATGGCGTCTGGTGAAGAAGCATCTCCCCTGAATGGGAAAACCTGCCCGTTGTGAATGTTTTGCACCGCGAGGCCTCCGCTGGAGCGAACGCCGAGGTTCCGCGCCATGTCGGGATACTCGTTGGAATCGACGGTTACGAACTGGAGAAACTCGGCGTATCGGCCAGCTACTTGCTTCAGGGCTTTGGCGTAAGCCTCACGGCCTTCCTCACTATTAGAGAGGTAGTAGACCAGCGAGCGCCCAGACTGGAGTGATATTAGCAGCCAAGTTAGATGCACATCAGTGGAAGGGGGAACAGACAGAAAGATGTGCCATTTCGTTGCGTCTCGTAAGTTGCGGGATGAGCTCCGCGGTGCAAGTTTTGAGAAAGTTCTTGAGAGCGTTTGGATCATCTAAATCTTGGGCGTTGTTCTCCCGTCGATCAATGCTATTTCTGCACCACACGCCATCAGGGCGATCAGATTTAGCGGTAGTTATGCCAAACGAGTAGCGATCAGAATACTCTTGGGCAAAGTCACGGAATCGAGCCTCGAGGATTTTATCCTCGTCTTGCAGCTTCAGGATAAATACAATGTCGTCGCTTAAGATGAAGTCCTCGAGTTTCTTGCCATTGACATCTTGTATGGATGGGCGAAGAGCCCGCTTCACGAAAGCCTCGATGCTAGAGCGGCGCCGTCAAATTCCTGTTCAAGCAGAGAATAAAAAGGGGCTATAAATCAGGGCAAAACTCACGCTGCGGCACGACGAGGACCTCGATATCGTGTTGTTGGACCGTCCTTTTGATAGAGGCGGATGGCGGGAAAAGAGACGACGTCCAGCTCTTGGCAGAGCGCAGGAGTGGATAGGCAGTCGATGGCAGCGGCAGAAGAGACGGATTTCTGGACGGTCTGCCATTCTTTCAAGAGGCTTTTACTGGTTTGTCTGTTTCGCGGTTAGCCATGGGTGGATTCAATTCATGGAGATGCTCACAGGTTGGGCTACATGAGACGGCAATGTCAAAAGTCAGCCTTGTCACAGAAACGATGAAATCCGTCCGTCTTACCGCAACAACTAAAATCGTACATCAGCAAAACAATCATCATCAGGTTGGGCATTTCGTTTCCACCTACAGTCTAGTAGCGTGTATTCATTCTCCGCGAGATGCTTCTTCACTTCCGTCGGCCCGCTAAATTGAGAAGCACAAGCTGCTAATTGTGCGCAGGCCAGCAGCCCGCAGTTGATCAAGACGCTCGACAAACTCGGCATCACCATGTTTGAATATGTGCTGAAATAATTGATTCAATGGTACTTGTTTCTTCTGATGGAATGAAGTCAAAAGAGATGTTATTTGATTTTTTTCTCTTCCACGATGGCCATGAATATTTGGAGGCTTTTCCCCCTCCGTACATGTATGTAAGACGGGGTCAGATTGCAGGGGTTTGGCTGGACTCGAAACGACGGGGTCAAACCGCCATCGTCAGTCTCGGGCATCGACGCTACGTCTCGTGTTTCAACGTTTTGTTTGAGATTCCGGGGGGCCCAAAGATCGAAAGCGCCCCTCCAAGCTGTGCCGAGATATCCTGGCGTCAAGTCCAAATGAATACATGTACAACTTCATCGTCGAAATTGCAACCCCCCTTCTCTTTTCTTCTCATTCTCCTACATGAGATTCTCTAGTCCACATTCCTAGTTGAATATGATGTATTCGCAGAGTCTAGTCCGTTGGCTGGCCGTCATGGCCGTCGGCATGGGAATTGCTTCAAGCGCAGGTGATGCGTCACAGAAGAAGCTGAGCGATTATGAGTGCACTCATCCTCCATATAAAATGCACCTTTTGAGCAAATCACCCCTAGTCATTTACATTGAGAATTTTGTCACCGATGAGGAACGGCTTCACTTGCAGCACATCGCGTATGTAATAAGAACCATAATAATAGAGCATATACACTGACAGAAACCCTCACAGCCAAGGCCACTTCAAACATTCCGCAGTGCTCAAAGGCGGAAACTCTGCAATTCACTCCGTCCGCACGTCTCAATCGACAACCGTCGACCGAGACGCCGTCGTCCGCTGCATCGAGGCCCGCGCCCTCGACTTCCAGGGCTTCGACATCCCAGAGTCGCACCTCGAGCCCATCCAGCTCGTCAAGTACGCCGTCACGGAGCGCTACCACTTTCACACCGACTGGTTCACCAATCCCTCCCACGCAACCGTGTCCCTGGGCGGCAATCGCATCAGCTCCTTCTTTGGATACGTCAAGGCCGACAACATCACGGGCGGAGGCACAAACTTCCCAATTCTGGACGCGCCTCGGGATGAGCGCTGGTGTAAGCTTATAGACTGCGATGAAGAGTACGAGTCGGGCGTTACCTTTAGGCCGATTGAAGGCAATGTCGTGTATTGGGAGAACTTGCTGGCGGATGGCAGGGGAGACCAGAGGACGCTGCATGCCGGATTGCCAGTGGTGAGCGGAGAGAAGATTGGCATGAATATCTGGACGAGGCAGATGCCATTGCCTGCGGATGTTCGCGGAGACTGAGGTTGGGTGCAAGAGGAATCCAAGGGCTGAGTAAAGAACCCCTTATTCAATCAGCTTTCACAGGGTATAAAGACGGGCTCTCAGTAAACACGCTTTGAATTAACACCATCTATGGATACCACAATTCTTGTTTGTATCCATAATCAGAGCCTCAAAATCTCGCCAACGCTTCCAAGTATATACATGGAGTTGACAGCTCGTCGCTCAACTAGCTCCAACTCCAACAACGAAACCATTCGCTACCATACGATTCTCAAAAATATGGGGTTTTTTCTTTTCAATAGAAACACACCGTTACGTTGATATCCAAGCAGCAGGCGCGTGTGTAGCATATGTTCGACCAATGATACCAAAGCCCGTCGTCGACATTTCTGCTTTCTGCCATAGGCATCGTCGACAGCGTTGGGCTATCCGGGGTCTCCAAAGTTGACTATGATGAATTATTCGTGTTTCCCGAACTCGTCCGTTCCAAAGAGCTCACGGACACTGAATCAGGCAGTCTGAAATTGCTCAGAGTCTCTGAACTCGGCTGTGACAAAGTGCTCACGCCATCTGATTCCGGTGTCCGAGCGCGCACAATCTTTGGATTCGGCAGCGACGGAATACTCATGGCCACTGAATTCGGCGGTGTTAGATGCCTCGGGACTTTGAGAGTCAACTCCGTTGGAACGCCGCTAGGAGTTGGACTCGGCGTCCGCGGCGGATTGAGGTCCTCACGTTCAATCGGTATCTCTTGAGTGGGAAGAGCAGCCGGGGCCGACTTTGCTGAATCGCTCGATGGGCGAACGGTGGTCGGCAACTTGAGCTCTCGAATCATGAATGCGGGCGGGATCGCTCGGCTCACTTCTCCGATTTGCTCCTCGCCGTATCGTAAACAAGGATCGGGCTGTTGCCCTTCTTCGTAAAATGATATCACAGGGGCAGACCTCCGTCTCCCACGCTTGATTTCGTCGGTCATATCTTCCAAGTTGATGAGGACTGGAGATGGGGCTGGGGCTAGGGCACGGGGTCCCCGGCCTCTCAACCAGTCCATTATTTCATCCTTGCGGCCATATATGATCGACGCAAAGAAAAGAAGGGCTACGACACCAGCCACGGAGATGTACATTATCATTTTCGGAGTAAGCTTGCTCTTTTTGAGAGAGCGTGCATCGATCGCCGCCGTCGCGGGAACAGGAACCATATTTCGACTGTCCAAAGGAGGGATGGCGAAGGATGTTCCATTTTGAGGTATCAGAGAGCTGTACATCTCGTTGTAAGTCGTGTGGGTCGCATATGCAATGAAGGCAACAACGCCAGAGAAACAGAGTAAGATGAGTGCCCATCTGAGTATTCTCACGTCTCTGCCAGTGAGCATGACTGCGGTTGGTGCGTTGGATGATGCTTTAAAGAGAAAGAGAGGTGGCTCCTGTGTATGTATGTAATGATGATAGGCTGTTCAAAAGAGTGGCTATCACGGAGCTTGATAATAGAACGAAGTGGATGAAGATGCTGCAGTTTGGGAAATAAAAGCTCCAATTAAAGAGAGTTGAAGACCATGTCTTGTTTTCCCATGAGCTTGAGCTGATGTTTGTCCGTTGCCCGAGACGACGACAGAGACGGCACCTGCCGGGCTATCAAACGTTCTTCCTCCATCTCGTCTGTGTTGTTGAGCAGAGTTTCCCTTCCTTGTAGAGGCTTCTTTTCCCTCCAAACAGTTAATGCTCAACAAACTGTAGCGGCTGATTCAACGAAAGATCACGCCGGTTCTTGTGCCGTCATGTTCCATGAGAATGAGTCGAATGTACGTACCTGGATGCAGCCGGTAACATCTACCTATTGATCATTGGATTAGCAACTCTCGTCATCTTCTTCTAGCATCTGAACGTTTGTTGAATAGAGCCACTCTTAATATTCAGTTACATGCGAATTGGTAAACGGGTCTTGTTGGTGAGTGGGTGAGTTGAGTGATTGTTTCGATGTTGTTGACCACCCCCGTCACGTGACCATGCGCAACGACATCTCGCCCTCTCCCATACAATGCCATCAACGCCCTTTTCCCGCGAAGAAGCTCTCACGATGGATGTCCCTCGCGGCTCCAGACGAGCGCGCCATGCAGCCTCGGTGGCCTCTAGCCAAGAGGCCCAATTGCAGGCTCAGGCCCAGCTCGAGCTCGAGGCCGCAACGCAGCATCGCCGCACCCGCCGCCAGGCGCTGCAGGTCCAGGTGACGCCGGACGCCTCCATCGCCGTGGCAGCTGGCGTCCACCAGGCGCCGGAATTTGGCCACAGGCGGCGCGAGATGGAACCGCCGCCGAATCCCTTCAGACTGCATAGATGTGAGTTGATTATGGTTTACTTGATGTTGCCGGTGTTTTTTTGTTTATTTCGAGTGTGGGAGGTTATAAAGCATCAGCTGTTGCTTGTATACTTATACTCATACATGAAGACTGTATCATTGAAGGGGGATGGATGATGATACATTCTCTTCCTTATCAATGTTGGCCTTGTGTCTGGCTTGCTTCTTGTTCAGTTTGGCCTCACTTGTGAATCACTCTTTTTTTTCCTTCTTCCTACTTCTCTCTGCCTCTGCAATCTTTTTTTTTTTTCAGTGGCCTTTTCTTATCCCACCACGCCTACTTTGGTCTTTCGTTTTCTCTCTTCTTCCTTCTTCCTTCTTCCTTCTTCCTTCTTCCTTCTTCCTTCTTTCCTCTTCGCATCAAGGGATCCATCATTCTCCTTCCAGTCTTTTCCCCCTCAGCGTGTCATTCATTCATTCATTCATTCATTCAACTGCTTGCCCATTGCAAGCATCCATTCATTCTTTTTTTTTTCTATTCATTCACTCGTCCCTGCTACAATTGTCTTTACCTCTCCTCCAATCAGCGGCAGTCGCCCTGCAACTACAATAGCCATTCATCTACATTCACCGCAGGCGAAGCCGCTTTTCTACCCTCGTTTTCAAAATGCCTCTTGGACAGCGCATCCTCCAGCCTCGAGAAGAAGTCCCTCAAGAGAATTTGCCTTCCACTCGCGTCGCCCCCCCTTACAATAGACCAACTGGAAGCAATCGTCGTCCCCTCCAGCCGCTTACCATCTCCTCTCACGGCAATATCCTTGACCACAGAGAGTCAGTTCTTCGGCCGTTTCCCTCTCCAGACAAGGAGAATAGAGATGCCACTGTGCAGGCTATTTCGCACCGAGTGGCGCATCGAACTAGAGAGATCAAACGGCTCTCCCTCTTGCATTTACGCGGGCATTCGTTCCAGCGACAAAGGCGCCTCCAAAGACGGCGTCTCGGACGCAGCAGCATTCGCCAGTCTGCAACCGCTAACATGATTTCAGCCACGCGGAGAAACACCAACAACCGTCTCAGTCTGCAATTTGACAGCGATGGCTCTGGCTCCGGCTCTGGCACTGAATCAGAGCCAGATCTCAGCCATCTCGGAATGACAAGGCGAGGCATGACGGCCGTTCTGGAACAGCAAGCCGACCAGATGACGTATGACGAAGATGCCATGTCTGAAGGCCAATACGATGCGGAGGAAGCAAGCCTTGACGAGAATCTAGACGACAATGTTGATGAAAACGACGACGACAATGTTGATGAGCAGGTTGAAGGGGAACAGGAGCCCCTGGCAATGATGGACCCCGTTGTCTTTGGCCTCAAGGAGATTTCCAACTTGGGAAAGTTTACCGTGAGTAGCCATAAGCCGGGCAATGGTGTTGAGCAGCTCCGAAGTGATGACTTGACTTCATACTGGCAGTAAGTTTACCTTGTCTTCTCTCCCTTCTCGTCGTCTTGTTGAAACAAGTTTTAATTCTTCTGCTTAGATCCGATGGCCCGCAGCCGCACAAGCTCACCATATACTTTGTCAAGAGAGTGGGTATCCGAGACATTCGCTTTTATGTCAACTACAACGAGGATGAGTCCTACACTCCCACCAAGATTATATTCAAATCGGGCACAAGCGAGAACAACCTGATCCAGTTTGCTGCCATGAACCTCGCGAGCCCCGTGGGCTGGCAGCAAGTGCCTCTCGCCGGCGTTGGCGGCGAGCCTGACGGCAACACGCTCGTGTCTTGGGTGCTGCAGATGCAGATTCTCGAGAATCATCAAAACGGCAAGGACACACACTTACGTGGCATAAAAATATACGCCTTTGATGCAGACGCCGTCCAACCTGGTGAGGCTGAGGACTCTCGCATGGATGATACCCTAGATACAATTGATGTTGCGGGTAGTCGTGCGGCCGCTAGCAATCCCAGACTGGACGATATTGCACAGACGTTGGCTGCGGCGCGGCTTGAGGGTGGCGACTCGGGTTTTACCCTCCCAGACTTCATGCGGGATGCAGAGATTCGATAATGGTGCCAACACTTGACGGGATCAGGAAGATACGATAATGATGTTTGATTTACTTTGTACTTGGTAAGACACACAAAGGCTATGGACAAGGTGTTACGAGTAACGGGACGTTTCAAGGCTGCTCAAAGACGATGCCGCCTAGGGGAACTAGAAACGGATACGGAGTTCAAAATGTGGACATGTAGCCATCAGGCATGTTCCTTGTTGTCGCTAGATTATGTTGTGTGCTGTTTGCTATTCTACTTCTCCTTAATTTTTGATGGATCGGGCCACAGGTTAGGTCCATGGAAACCCGAGCCGCGCCTCCTCTGTTCCAATTGTCAACCTAACGGCTCTCATTAGACAAACATGATGTCGTCAACCGTAATCTAAGCGACGACGAAACTTCCTCGATGATTTCCGCTTTAAGCCACCGCCACGGTGATCAACGATGGGAATTCACCATGCTATGTAGCTTCGCCAGGCTTGGCGCCCATTCCAAATATCTTGTCAGCCTGCCACCGGAACCGCCAAGCGGCGATGAGGCACATCAACACGCGAAGGAACCCATCGCCAGTGGGTCTAGCTCAAGTCAAGTGATGCGCGAGGCTAAACCGGGGATACCTGATTGACGGAGTTGTGATGTGCATACGCGCGGAATCATGGTGTACCTTGGGTCTAGATGGCCCTTGAGATGCTGGTTTTGTGGATGCCCAAGTCGATCCCAACTGCGGTCTCCCAAGGCAGACGCAATCCAGGTTGGACAATGGACAAAGGGGGGCAATTTTCATATAGACTACAGGCTACGAAATTGGACATGATTGTGGCTTTGTCGAGCGAAGGATCAGGATCGTGAGGAGAGCAAACCCAACAAGCCCGAAGCAAAAGCAAAAAAAAAAAAAAAAAAAAAGAAAGAAAACCACTCAACGTTGGGCGCAGTTCTTCCTCCATGGGCAAATTACGAGAACTGGTCCATCTTTGTTCCAAGATTGGAAACCGCCGAGGAAATGCTCTTGGACAAAAGCAGAAGGTTTCTGGAAGGGCGGCGGCCGGAGCAAATCACGCAGCATGGCTTGGGTCGGGATCGGGGGTTTCTGAATGTGTTGACCCGGGTCTGATGATCAGCAGGCAAACCAGCGCTTGCTGATGGCATTTCATCATGCCGAACGAGCTAAAGGCATGCTAAGCAGAAGCCATTTTCTGGGGGGGCAGTGATGAGAAATCGGGCTTTTGACATGATTTGAGTTGAGCTGGATCTGGGGGTTTCTTTGCTGAAAAGAAAGTTGTACCACGTGCAGAGCTGCAGCGGTGAGTGCTTTTTGTCATGGATGCTGTTCTTTGATATTGTTGTTTTTCCACGTTGCCGCAGATGGCACATTGCAGCGCTGTTACGGAGTTTGCCAAGACGACGTGCTGTGGCAGTGCTGGAGTCGGTAAAGATTGATGCATGTTTCTCTGTGGAAATGGGAAATGGCTCGGGGCGATCTGGCAGTCTGGCCAGTGAAATGGGGTCAAGCGTCGATACGGAGAATACGGGCGGTCTCTTTGGGTCAGCCATGCAGGATCTGGAAGCTTGTTGTTGCGGTTGTCTTTGTTTGGCGATGGTGCCCAACTCCACCGAACGTGGCTTTGCTTTGGTCTTGATGTCCATACTGTACGAGTATCCTGTCGACATCACAAGTACTCTGTACAAGGGCACCGCTAGCCAACGACTAGCTGTTCCGTTACTGCCCGTCGAATAGAAGCCTCAATCGTCATGTCGGTCAATGGAAAAGGGATTCCAAAAAGTGAGGCTTCCATCCGTCCAGACCCTGGTCTAGGATAAACCGGCTTGATAACGCATGCGACCAACAAAGCAAATTGGGCACGATACGACACTGGGCTGTGTCAAAAGCAGCATGGCTTCGATTGCTTTTTCGTGGGAGGCGGAAACATGGATGGCAGGAATTGGCGATCAAGCCCGTTCGTTTATCTGCTACTGACGGATATTGGTACCTACCGTAGTACACATGTTGAAGCTGTCATAAGCTGACCGAAAGTGACAAGACATGGTTCTTATTGTTGCGCGGTGCCATGGTTGCTTTAGTACTCCTCGACCCATTCTGTATACATGGCAATCTGTCTTGTGCTTAACAAACCGAGGTCTTGGATGCCAGTCTTTAGCCGGGAGAAACAGCTCTTTCGCCTGGTGGTGGTTTCGAAACGGAGCGTGTCGCACGCCTTGGAGATTTTGTGCTTCCCCGTGCCGTTGAAACCGACCGGAACGATCAACCACGTCACACCATTGGAGCCCGCGGTTCTACTAAGCCTCTGCAAACTACTCCGGAAAAGGTACATGTGGCATGGCAGAAACGGGAGGCCAGAAAAAGCAAAATAGCAGAGAGAATTAAAAAAGAAGAGAGAAAAAAAAAGAGGGTGTCGAAAGCAACTTACACGCACAGAAACGCAATCCGCTTTTTCGCCTCCCCGCACGGCGATGCGGTGCCGAGTGTGGATTCTCCACCCACTTGCATTGATGGACGATTTGGCAAGGGTTCAAATCGGCTGTTGCCTCTTCCACTTCGTGCAAGTACAGAATGGGAATGAGGTACTGGGTTCATCGACGGCAATGCTGCTGCTGCTGCCGCTGCTGCTAGGCCGTGCTAGGAGGTAGATGCAGGCATGGATGTGTCGTATGTACATATACACAGTACGGCTAGGAGGACATCAAGGCTTCTGCTAAATCGGTGAGCAGGTGATGTGATGACGAGGCTGTGCAGCAGCTCTTTTAGTCCAAAGTACCGGCGCCATTGAAGGTTGGGCAGTACGGAGTTAGTACCTCCAGCGGTCATTCCCACCGGAAGTTGTTCCGAGTACCTTACCAATTGGGAGCACCAAGTACTCCGTACTACCTGACGGTTAATTTGTACCCAAGGGAAAGAAAGCATTGTCTGTGCTCCAAGGTTCTTGCCGTCTTTTTCCATTGGCAATGCCTCAGACAGTACCAAAGTACCAAAGTACCTCGTGCCTTCCTACACACACCCGTCGTGCTCGCGGTTACCAGGTTGTACGTCGTCGCGCTACTCTTGCAGCTACGACCTGGTCGGCTCCTGCTCGACGAACTAGGAATGCAACCACACCACGGAGCTGTCTGTCATTATATAAGATGTACTCAACAGCCACCCCAAAGCTCCTCCTCTTCCCTTAGCAGTGCTCTCTCTCCGCTACTGGACAGCGCTTCCATAGGATTTGTTTACTTTCATATCTTTTTTGCATAGGCTCAGCAACAAGCAACAAGCTGCGTTACTATAGCTGCTGCTTCTCTCCCAAAGTAACCTGATTGTCCCTTGCAATCGCCACCGCAAACATGTCTGCTGTCAACGGCGCTGGCCACAGCAGCACCTCCAAGGCCACTGACCAAGATGGCTCCTCGCTTCCCGGCTTCCAGCCCCAGAACAAGATGACGGTCCAGCCGCCTAAGGGAGACGACCTCCAGCGCAGCTATGCCGCTGAAGTTGGAGGCGAGGCCAACCCCAAGGGTTGGTACGGCAGCATGAGTACGTCATCGTCGTTCTATCATCACCCCAAATCCGATATGCTTCTTTTTCTGACTCGAGTTTCGGATAGTCAACAAACTTGGCGCATGTATCGGAACGCTGGGCGCAATTCCCTGCTGCGTCCTCTGCCCCAACCCTTATAAGCACGTCAACCAAGGCCATGTTGGTCTCGTCACCAAGTTCGGTCGTTTCTACAAGGCTGTCGACCCCGGTCTGATCAAGGTCAACCCCCTCAGCGAGAGGCTCATCCAGGTCGATGTCAAGATCCAGATCGCAGAGGTTCCTGAGCAAACCTGCATGACCAAGGACAATGTCACTCTGCGCCTGACCTCCGTCATCTACTATCACATTGTGTCTCCTCACAAGGCCGCTTTTGGCATTTCCAACGTCCGCCAGGCTCTGGTTGAGCGTACTCAGACTACTCTCCGTCACGTCGTGGGAGCTCGTGTGCTCCAGGACGTGATTGAGCGTCGTGAGGAGATTGCGCAGTCTATCGGGGAAATCATTGAGGATGTTGCCGCTGGCTGGGGTGTCCAAGTCGAGAGCATGCTCATCAAGGATATCCTCTTCAGCCAAGACTTGCAAGATTCGCTCTCGATGGCTGCCCAGAGCAAGCGGATTGGTGAAAGCAAGATCATCGCCGCAAAGGCCGAGGTAAGATTGCTACTTAGCTGGCAGCGACGTCGCCTGCTCCAAAGAAGAGATTTCTTTCCTTCTTTTAGTTGCGCAAGGCGAAGAATGAATCGGCTAACTCTCTTGCTCTTTTCTAGGTCGAATCAGCCAAATTGATGCGCCAGGCCGCCGATATCTTGAGTTCCGCTCCTGCTATGCAAATCCGTTACCTCGAGGCCATGCAAGCCATGGCCAAGTCCGCCAACAGCAAGGTCATTTTCCTTCCAGGAAGCAGTCAGCCTCTCAGTGGAGCCGCAATGAATGCTGCTCTGGGCGACTTTGCCCAGTCCGGTGAAGGCAGCACTGCAGCCAACACACGCGATTTTGGAGGTCAGGATTTCCAACAAGCCATGAACGCTCGTGTCGTGGAAAACTTCTAGTGCCGTGCCTCGAATGAGGGCCAGCTGCTGACTCTTTGAGTGGCTTTGGTGGTTTAGCGTGGTCTACTTGATTTCGAGAAGCGACTTCCATCGTTTTCAATGACGTCTACGACTTTTTCCCATCCGAGTCTCTTCAAGAGGAATGCCATGCCTTGCGCTTGCGATATTGCGACTCAGCTCTTTCGTTTCGAGTTTGTCATTGCGCCCCGTCGTTCTTACACGCTTGCTACGTCTCGTTTACGCTCGTTATGATGTGTTTTGTAATGTATGTTGATACCAAACAAAGGTGGAAGTGGATCTTGGGGAGAGGGAGAAAGATGATTGCTTGACATGTATGATACCCAAGATACCCAGGAGAATGATGGCCGATAGGCAACACATTAGTTAATAGCAGCTACTTTTGAAATTTAATGTAATCACTGTGATTCACTGCAAACCTCCTACTTCATCATTTATCACGAGAACGCATCCTACAGGGCTTGGTAAAATGTCATCATCATTGATCAAGAACGGTGTTGATTGAGGACCTCGGTAGCAAATTCCTTGAAACTTGACTTCCACGTCTCTTCATAGCCTCCCCCCTACTTGCCACCCATCTCTGGTGACAGCTTTGCTTTAGTAAAATAAAAGGAAAAAAAAAAGACAGTTTGTAGTAAACAAAGACCAAGCCACGCCTGTACCAGAAAAGATTTGATTTCCCTCCCCTAACGCCAGCCATATTAACAGTGACAGATTAGCCCGGAAGCCTCTCAAAGAATCTCAGGTATCACATATCTACATGACCACCCCATTGGTAATTCATGAGACCATCCAAGTCGATGCTGGTGTTTTAACCAGCTTCGCAAGATAGCCGAGAAAATGTTGCTTTTTAGATTTTTTTGGTTTCTTCTCTTCATCCAGATTTGCGATTCGATTCTCCAATTGGTGTTATATATACACACGATATAATGTGTGTGCGTGTGCAACATCTCAGTAGATTCGGCGCCTCTTCGAAGGGGGGACTCTAAGCGGCGAGAGATTCACGCTTCTTTTTCTGCTTCTTCTCCTTCTTGGACTCGGACTCGCCCTCGTCAGCCTTTCTCTTCTTCTTCTTCTCGGGTGTGGCCTCGGCGGGGACAGCCTCCTCAGCCTTGCGGAGCTTCTTCAGCTCCTTCTTGCTGAAGACCTTGGGGGTGCCGTCTTCGTTGAGCTGGACATCGCCGCGCTCGTACTTTCGCTTGAACTTCTTGACGGAGAGGCCAGAGAGCTCGGCCAGGCGCTCGTACTCTGCGCTCGAGAGCTTCTTCACTGACTTGGCGGGGGCCTCGTCATCATCATCGGAGTCTTCGGGGGCGTCTTCCATATCGACGTCATTCTCCTCGACGACCTCAATGACTGGCTTCTTGGTCTTTGACTTCTTGGTCTTGGGGGCGGGCTCATCATCTGCGTCACCCATGACGTGGTCGACAACGCCATCGGCATCGGCGCCGTATCTGCTGGTGTCCTTGAGAGTGAACTGTCCGGCAGCAACGATTTCTCCGGAAGGAGTCACGTTGGCGCCCTTGGGCAGAGGAGCCTTGCCCTCAAGACGGCGAAGGTAGTTCTCAAGCTTGATACGGCTGGTGAGGCCGAGGATAGCTCGCTGCTCCTCATCCTCCTCATCCTCGTCGCCAAGAGCATCGACACGGAGACCGAGGGCGACCTTGGCAGACAGCATACGGGCAATCTTGCCCTTGTTCTTGCCAGTAGCCTGGCCGACGAGAGAAGAGTGGTACATGATACCGTACTTGGGGGTGTCCTTCTTCGTCTTGAGAGCTCGGAAAAGAGCCTTCTCGGCGCCAAGAATCTGGATGGTGGAACCAGGGGCCTTGGCCAGGCTGAGGACGGAACCGGCGTGAGAAATGAGCCGGGCACCAACCAAGTAGCCGACCAGGGCAGTCAGGTTGGGGGCAATGGCGCGCATTCGGCTTTCCAGATAAGACGTGAGCTGAGCTCGGTACTCGGTAAACTTAATAACCTGGTCCGCGAGGTCAACAGCGTTTGTCAAATCCTCCTCGGTAATCTCGACACCCATGCTGAGCTCGGCAGACGCCTTCAAAGCAGCCTCGACATCTTCGGGGAGGATCTCGGAAAGGTCGGCATCCTTGAAGTTATCGCGCATGCCAACATGTCGAACGACACGGGCGTAGGCCAGGTTGTCATTGAGGGTCTTGGCCATCTCGGGGAAGTGCCATCCGTACCACTCCTTGGTCCTCATAGCGTAGACATTGAGTTCCTTGTCAATATCATCGAGCATCTTGATGGCCTGGATGACCATCGAGTCAACCTTGTCAGGAGAGAACTTGAGCTTGTGGCGAGACATTGAGTGCGAAAGACCAAGGGTCATGCGGTCAATGACGTCCTGGTCGAGGCCGGGGATGAGAGACGAAACGTGTTCTCGAACGGCTCGGAAAAGGTCCATTGTTTCGGTGCCAGCGACCGGAGAGACGTTGAGCTTGGGCAGGTTGGAGATGGCAGTGCCCAGCTTCAGGTCGGCAACAGCCAGGGAAGCCTTCTTCTCGGCCTGGAGATCCTCCAGCAGAGAGCTGAGGAGAGGAGGAATCTGGCCTTGGCTAAGGGCGGCGGCCTCTTCCAAGGCCATGGCGGCGCTGTCGAACTTGACAAATTTCTTGAGCTTGAGCCTGTTCGCGACAGTCTGTTAGTCCAAAGAACAAAAAAAAAAGTGAAGAATTGATCAAGGTGAAGAAAAAGGTAGCCATCACGCAGGGTAAAGACAATTGCCAGGTAAATCTTACATCTCAACGAGGCGCTCAGGCTTTCCCAGCTCAGCCGCGAGATCGGCATTCTTGAGCATCTTCTTGTCGGTCGCCTTCAACAGACCGTAGCTATAATCCTGTCAGTCGCCATTCACACCCACGCGATCAAGCGAATGCTGGGAGGGAAGCGCTCGCGGCTGGGGAAACTGACCCTGCAGGCGTCTCGGCAAGAACAAAGAGAGACATGGTGAATGATTGGGGCTCTCTCTACGACTCTTGCGCTTGTCGATTGGATCCTTCTTCTTCCCGGGTCCCAATTGAAGGGTGTTGTTGTGCGTGAGGATTCAGGGAAGAAGCCGACCAAGATTTTGGTTTTTTTTTTGGAAATTTTTCAGTCGAAGCTTAAGTCTCCACCCAAAATTTTTGGCCTTGCATTGGTGCTAATGCTTGCAAGTGGGATGGACCGCCGGGCGTCGGCGCTACAGAAAGTCCGGGAGGCTTCTGGACCACTCACGTGGGAAGCTGTGTCACTGCAATTACGCCTCTGGTCGCCGGCCATGCAGAAGTAAGTTCCGAAGATACATACGACAAAGGCAAGCTCTGATAGCACCGCTCTACCTACTTAGGATCCCGGGACACCGCTCGTTTTGCCCTCAATCTTGCCCGTCCATCATCGCCCCGAGGATATCTGAAGAGTAGAAAAGATGGAAGGCCTCTTATTCAACGTGAACAATGGGTGAGCAGCTCCAACATGTGCCTGCTTTGAGCGTTACTGACGGGGGGCGCAGCTACGTCGAGGGCATTGTTCGCGGCTATCGCAACAACCTTCTCACCACACCCGCCTACAGCAACTTGACACAATGCGAGACCATCGATGGTATGTAGAGGCTGCCGACAGTACAGTCGCTCACTATTAACGCTTCCCAGACCTGAAGCTGCAGCTTGGCCCTGCCTACGGCGACTTCCTTGCATCCCTTCCCCCGAACCCGTCAACATCGGCGCTCGCCTCCAAGACGACAGACAAGCTCATCTCGGAATTCCGATATGTGCGCGCTAATGCTACCGGATCCCTGGCCAAGTTCATGGATTACGTGACGTACGGCTACATGATTGATAACGTTGCCCTTCTCATCACCGGCACCCTTCACGAACGAGACACGCGAGAGCTCCTCGAGCGATGCCACCCACTGGGTTGGTTTGAGACCATGCCCGTGCTTTGCGTCGCGACCAACGTGGAGGAGCTTTACAACAGCGTGCTGATCGAGACTCCTCTTGCTCCATACTTCAAGGGCAGCCTCAGCCACCAGGACTTGGATGAGCTCAACATTGAAATCGTCCGAAACACGCTCTACAAGAACTATCTCGAAGACTTTCACAATTTCGTCAACACCCACTCCGATATGGCTGGCACACCTACTGCTGAGGTCATGTCCAACATCCTTGAGTTCGAGGCTGACCGCCGAGCCATCAACATCACGCTCAACTCCTTCGGCACTGAGT
Source organism: Trichoderma aggressivum f. europaeum (assembly GCF_033847375.1). Taxonomy (NCBI): domain Eukaryota; kingdom Fungi; phylum Ascomycota; class Sordariomycetes; order Hypocreales; family Hypocreaceae; genus Trichoderma; species Trichoderma aggressivum. The sequence continues at coordinate 93,778 of NW_026946440.1, read as the reverse complement.
TGACCAAGGCCGACCGCAACAAGCTGTATCCGACCTTTGGAAAGCTGTATCCCGAGGGCACCTTGATGCTCTCTCGAGCCGATGATGTTGAGGGTGTGCGTCTTGCCGTCGATGGCGTTCATGACTACAAGACTTTCTTCGATGCCGTGTCTCTTGGTGGCTCGTCCGGCCCTGGCAACATGGGCGGTGGTTCTGCCGATGGCAAGAGCCTGGAGGACATGTTTTACCAAAAGGAAATGGAGATTTCCAAAGATGCATTCACACGACAGTTTACCTATGCCATTGTTTATGCATGGGTCAAGCTTAGAGAGCAGGTATGTGTCATCTTGCTGCCATATGATGAGAATGGCAAACAGATCAAAGCGCTAACTTGTTCCAGGAAATTCGCAACATCACATGGATTGCTGAGTGTATAGCTCAGAACCAAAAGGACCGCATTGGAAACTTTATTAGCGTCTTCTGAGCGGCTCATAAACTGATGATGTATTGTCTTGGTGTAGTGTTTGGGTGTAGCATAATATCGTCGTTTCGTTTCGAGTAATTGCACGGGAAGGGTTCTTTCAGACTAGGCGCATATGGAAGAGGCGAATGATTGACATGGGCAATCACGCATCCTCTGATGGGCTCTATTGTACATATACAGATGCTTTAAACTATTCCTACAACGCTTTTCGTTTTTTTTTATATCTTCAACCCCCTCCGCTTCACATATCGATTTGTCCCTTCCATGTGGCAGGCGTGAGACCCAGCTTCTCAAGCATGTTTGTCCACCTCTCACTGCCCCTCTCTTTCCGCTCCATGTATTGCAGCAGCTTCTGGCGCCTGTGTACGAGCAATCTCAAATTCCTCTTGTTGTGCATGTCCTTGTAACCTCGGTTGATTGCCAGCCCTTCGGAGACTGCTCTAATCTTGGCAGTCAGGATGGCGATCTGCACCTCTGAACTGCCAGTGTCTGGACCGGCACGGCCAGGCATTGGTGTGGTGTTTGGCGAAATGGACTGCGGCTTTGGCTTGAGGAATGTGTCGGTGTTGTGTCGTCCAAACTCATCAACGATGCGTCTGACGTTGGCGTGGAATCGGTCCCGTGCGCTGCCGTTGCTCAAAGCCGTGATCCTCCGCAGGGCCTCGACGGCTTTCTGGTGCTTCTGGTTGTGTGCTTGCTTCCTCTCCTCCTCCGTGCTGGGGTCCATTTGCGATTCCACGACCCCGACCATGGGCTTCGTCAGGGCATAGGCGTGCTTGACCGCATCCTCGAGCTCAGCATCGCTAAGGAAGTGGTTGCGCAGCCCGGGCGTCGTGGGCAGGTCTCTTGGCTCCTCGAGGGCATTCCCGCTTGCGTCTCTGGGCACTGCGCTCAGCGGGCTCTGGCCAGCCGAGTCGAGGGACTCGAGGAACGGCGTCAATCTCCCTCGCACGGGATCCCCCCATGCCTCGTCCCGCTGCTTCTGGAGCTCGTCCTGCCTCTTGAGGTTGGCGGCTTTGCGCTGCTGGGCCTGCGCCCACTTGTACGGATCCTGCTTTGCCTTCTTCTTCTTCTCTCGCATGGAGAGATTGGCCTTTTGGACGAGGGGGAGGAAGGCCTGTGTCGTCGGTGTCGTCGCAGGCCGCAGGCACACTAACAAGGCTCGATTAGCGACGATGTCCTACCAACCACCTCAAAGCCGGTGGTTCTCAGCGAAGCAACAGGGAGTATATCGTACAATTGACTGTGCCCAGCCGCTGCAGCAGGTCTATTCTAGGCGCCATGGTTGATATTGGAGATGCGGTGCTATCTCTCTATCCCACCTCTCGCAACCGGGCCATCAAAATTTCGCCGATAGTACATGGATCAACCCACGATTTCAACAAAACTTGCTGACTACTCAAAAGTCCCCACTTCTGCGGAAATGGAAAAATGCTGCCTTAGTCATCAATTCACGTGCAGCTCGAAGACGCCCGACAGCCTCAAACTAGCGAAAGCAGCTAGTCCGTTACCATACTAGTGCGCTCAGGGCTGGCGGCACACACACTTTTCGCAAATTGTCAGTAGCCCTCGCGAACTTTTGCGAAACTTTGCTCGAACCGTCAAAGCATCGCCGCCTTCTTGCCTCCTTCAACGACCAACTTTTTCCCACCACCAAGGAAAAATCAGTCAAGATGGCTCCCGCTAACCTGCCGTCCATTTTCAATGCCACGTCCCAGGACATCGAGATGCTCCTGGCGGCCCAGTGCCACCTCGGTTCCAAGAACCTCCAGGTGCACATGGAGCCTTACCTGTGGAAGACCCGTGTCGATGGTGTCAACGTCCTGAACATTGGCAAGACCTGGTGCGTTTTTTTTTCCTAGCTGGAGGGAGGGGGAAGAAGAAGAGGAGAAGCAGAAGAATGCGAAAGACAATGAGAAGAAGAAAACAAGAGCTTCTGGGAGAGGAAATTCATGTGCAGCGCAACGGGGATGCTAACCACCTTCGATTTCATAGGGAGAAGATTGTCCTGGCCGCCCGTATCATCGTCGCCATTGAGAACCCGGCCGACATCTGCGTCATCTCTGCCCGTCCCTACGGTCAGCGTGCCGTCCTCAAGTTCGCCGCCCACACCGGTGCCTCCCCCATCGCTGGTCGCTTCACCCCCGGTAGCTTCACCAACTACATCACCCGTTCCTTCAAGGAGCCCCGCCTGATTGTCGTGACCGACCCTCGCACCGACGCCCAGGCCATCAAGGAGGCCAGCTACGTCAACATCCCCGTCATTGCCCTCTGCGACACCGACTCCCCTACCGAGTACGTCGACGTTGCCATCCCCACCAACAACAAGGGTCGCCACGCCATTGGTACCGTCTGGTGGCTCCTTGCCCGTGAGGTTCTCCGTCTCCGTGGAACCATCTTCAACCGCGAGACCCCCTGGGACGTCATGGTTGATCTGTACTTCTGTATGTTTTGAAATATTCCTCTACCCGGATCCGTTGAACCCCCCACAAGCTAACCAAGTAACACAGATCGCGACCCTGAGGCCGAGGCTGAGGAGAAGGTTGAGGAGGAGAAGCTCATCACCGCTACTGAGGAGGAGGCCCCCGCTGCCGTCGAGTCTGGCTTCCCCGCCGCTGGTGGTGACTGGGAGGCTCCCGCTGCCGGCTTCGCTGGTGCTAACCCCACTGGCTGGGACGGTGCCGGTGCTGTTGCCGGTGCCGGTGCCGGCCAGGACTGGGCCGCCGCCTCTGGTACTCAGGAGTGGGCTGCTGAGGCTCCTAAGGAGAGCCAGTGGTAAGCGATGCGGTATCTGGGCAAAAGGGGCGATGGGGAAGCTTGTATTCCACGGAGCGTGGTAAATCTGGGCGACCTGATCAACAAAGGGGGGGAGGCGTTTTTTCCGGCTTTGCAACGGCGGGTGGTCTCGGAATTTCCTTTTGGGTCTTGAGCTGGCTGCACTGATGAGGGAAAGATACTCTCCCCTTTCGCTTCCAGTGAGGGAAGAGGGAAAGCCCTGTGCGGCTGCTGGGGGCGGACTTAATCGTTGCCTCGCCCAAAGGTCCTTGATTTTCCTGCGGTGCATTAAAAGGGTTTTATACAGCCGACCATGGTGAAGGATTAAAAAAAAAGAGAATTTAAAGATATCCCCTTTACAAAGCTTCCACCCTCGTGCTATTAAACTGTCTGTAAAGTCCTTTCTCATGAGCAATGAGTGTACATCCATCGTAATGAAGGAGAGTGAACCGGCCACAAAGCGTTTTTAAAAGCGAACTTTCTTTGTATTCTATGGGCAACCGAACTCGGTGCCAACTATAGGCAGGTATGTATATATCCTCCTTCAAAGGCTGTATATATGTGTGTCCTATACGCTATCACCCAAATTTATCCACAATGCCCCCAGTATTGGTATCTAAGCCTCCTATTTGTTATATCCTTCTTTATACTCCCACGCCTGAAAAAAAAAAGATAGAGAGAAAAGCAATCCGAAACAAATAAAACTCAAGTGAAGAGACAAGGGGGGGATATTTAAAAAAAAAAACCCAAAGAGAAAAAATGACAGCCTGATCAACAGAGGAAAGAAATCTCGCCTAGGAGTGCAGTAACATTGTTTTAAATCGAAGCAGCAATGGTCGTGGTGATGCCAGCAGTGGCCAGCTGTTGGTTGTTGTTTTTCTTCTCCTTCCTCTCATTTTCTGCCTTTCAAGTTCATTCGTTATATGGTATCGTCTTGGCAAATGCCCCTGAAATAGACACGAACAAAAAGAAAGCAACAAGGATAGACAGATAGATAAAGGTAGCAAAGAGTAATATGCCACGCAAACTAATGTGTTGCCCCAAGTCGCGCGCCCTTCTTCTCTCATAGGCCGCTGCAACTGAGCCAAGTCACAGGGATAGGGAATTATGAAGTTCCCTCCAGTCAGGTCAGACGTGGTATGACTTCTATATCCATGCAAGCAACAAAAAAAATGGACAAAAGGGACGCGTGAGAAGCATAGTAGAGTAATGTGTGTATGGAGAGAGATGGAGATGCAGCTGGGTGCTATCTGCTTGCGGTATGGTGGAACTCCGTGACACCAAGTATGAAAAAAAAAAGAGAGAGAAGGTGGTAGATGTTGAGCGGAAGGAGAAAGGGGCTTACTCCAGAGCCTCAGAATGTCGTCGAATCTCATCGTCGTTCAGTGCGCCCATCCAGAGACATCGTTCCGTGATGCCTTCGATTGGTTGGAAAGTGTACCGCGTGCTAGCCTCCAGCAGCCTCAACAGTGTCTTTACTACAGCTGCGCCAATACGGCATCGTTCAAAATTGATGAGCGGCGGAGTAGTTGGCGAGCTGGCAATCTCAGAGGGCCGTTGCGCGTTAAAGAGAAGGTCATGCGTGTAAATGCCGACGAATGGAATGCAGCCCCCGTCTGAACCAACCTCCATTTCAGCTCGAAGGCTATAAAAGTTTCGCGAGGGGGTGACGAGGGCCTCGAGTTCGCCGAGGGTATTCAGGTCACGAGCCGGAACCAAATCCCACGTCTTTGACAGACGGGCGACTTCAGCACTGGACAATGCGATGGTGAGCTGCGCCAAGGTGGCGAAATTGCGATACCGCCGACAATGCGCAGCAATGTGAATGAGCTTAATGATGCATCGAGCTCGCTCTTCAATGTGCTGGGTCAGGACAATCTCGGAAATGGCCCACTTGACCATGATATTGAATCGTGCAACAACAACTTCGACTCCGTGGGCATTGGTGTTTCTCAAAAAGTCGACCCATGAGCGGGAATCGTTGCTGGTGGCATTTCTCCAGTTCATCTCAATTAACTCTCTCCAGTCTATGTCGTTGAGAGCATCCTTCTCTATAAGGGTGAACTGCTGAGCCAAGATATCGGATTCAAACGCCAGGATAAATGGCAGATGGATTGAATACTTGAGCGTATTCGGAGTCTCTGGTTGAGGCAAGGGGGGAAGAGCTTCCGAAGTGCGTGGAGGCACATGCTCAGCTGTGTTGGGGCCATCTTCAAATATTGCCGGCGAGAGGGGGAGAGGTGTGCGGGTCCATGTTTGATCCAGATCCAGGGATCTCTCCGTGTTCGTCAACACCGGACTCATCATCACCGGGCTCATCGCCAATGCTTGAGCGAGTGTCATAGGAGCAGAGGAAGAATTTGACCGAGGCGTCGCGACGGGATCTCCGAATGGATGTGGCTGTGATGATATAGAAAATACGCCCGCTCTCTCGCGGGAATTGTTCGAGCCCTCATCCTCAGAGGGGGAGAGCTCAGAAGAGAGATCTGAGCCGCCAACGCTAGCATCTTCCAAGAAGGTCTGATCATCTGCCACTGGGAGAGAAGCCGTCTTCCGGGTCTTGACCCTCTCAATACTATCCGTTTTTTGGACAAAATCAAAGGAGAGGTGAGAGCTGGAGGCTTGGTGGGAGGCTTGATGACTTCTTGTCGCAAGATCTGAAGTAGCAGCATCATCCTCATCAGATGAACCGCGAAGAACTGATCGATCGGTCCACCGGGAAGTCCCTCTGTTGCTTCGACCATCATCAGTCAGACCCCTCTCAAGCAAAGGTATAGAGCAGTATGACTCGTCAGAGTCGGCGGTCAAGAATGAGCGAGTTTCAAGCGTGGCTATCCTGCTATGGGCAATCAAGGTATCCCGGTTCTGCGCAGTACCCAGTGGCTGTTTTCCTTTATCCCAAGAGCGGTATCCGTCATCCATTCCGCCCGCTTCACTCTCCTGGCTTTGGTTCTCGCTGGCATAAGAATCAGCTGTGGCTGCTTGTCCGCCAAATTCATTTGCGTCTATCATGGCTGTTTGTCTGAGCTGCTCAAAGGATTTTGGTTTTGGCTGATATCTGCCCTCCAGCTTCAGCAAGGCAGACTCAATTCCGCCGTCCTCCTCATCGGGTATCTGTGCCAGTTTCCGGGCCTCTATTTCAAACGATGGACGCATAATGGGCTTGGATGAATGTGTACTAAACAAAGACAAGTGCCGCTTGGCAGGCTTCTCGGTCAACTGACCAACGGAAAAAATCTCCTGTCTCTCACGAGGGTGGTGGTCTCCCACTCCAGAGAAACTGCGATCGTCATCGTCCTGCTCGGTATGAGTACCAAGGAGATACGAGCTCCGAACAGAATCGGTGTAATTTGTCAAGGAGCCAACGGAGTGGGATTTCCGAACTGTTGGATGATTATTCAGGCCGCCCGCGTTGTTGACTGCAGCTCTCAAATAGCCGCCAGGACGCCGTCGAATTATGCGAGGCGGCTCAACGGCGGGAGCCTGATATTCTCTGTCCAACAGGGAAGAATCTGTCGTGGCGTCAAAGCTCCGAGCTGTAGAATGCCGCTCGAGATGGCTGCCAAACGAAGCATGGCGCCGAAAGGAGTAGCTTGATTGTTGAGTATTCGTAGACTGGTTTCTCCTATGTACCCGCAGCGTTGCCCGGCCGAGGGGCGGGCGGCGCTGAATGCTGCGACGCATCGTCGAAAAGGAGACTCGGCTCATATCATCTGACTGCCCTTGGCTATAGGTGCGACCCAACGTTGCCATATCCGGGACGAACGGCGGCAAGGACTCCCTCTGGGAGGCAGAAGGCAGAGACACGAGTTGGTCGAGTAGGTACGACGATCTCCGTGGTGTTCCTGCCATGAGCTGCGCGGGGGGCGTCGTAGGGGGCGTCGGATCACCACCAGCTGTTAAAAAGGAGCCCACGGATAATCCACCGGCGGCGGGGTTGAAGGTGGCAGCAGGAAGTCTGTCACGTATGCCTGGCATATCGAAAGGAACAGTATCATCAACAATGACGATGGATTGGCTTCCAGCAGTGAGGCCCATGTCACTCATAGGTCGCGACCTCCGATTCTGAGGCAAATAATCGCCGGTGCTTGACTCCATATGTGCAACTGAATACTCCACGTGCCGCCGACGCCTGGTTGAAGCAGGGGTTGGAGCAGGTCTCGGGACGCCCAAGCGTTCTGCTTCGGCAGCTTCCTCTTCTTCACGGATGGCCCTCTTGAAGTCTTCAGCCACTTCGGCCCCGAGCACGTCAATCCTCACCTGGGGACGACTAGTAGTCTGGGCGTAGCCGCCCTGCGTGAGGATGGTTGGCCCAGGCAGCTGGTCGATACTGACGGTGTGGGCACTCAGGGAAGCGACGGCAGGCAAACTTGTGTGTGATCCAGATGACCACTGCCCTCGGTTATTCAAGGCGCGTCGAACACCGCCCAGGAACTTCTTCATTCCAGATCCAGACATGGCCACACCGAAGATCCGGTCTTTGGGAGCATTGCGGGATACGGGCTGGAAGATGGTGGTCTGCCTATTGTCGCCAGTGGGGGTACCAGACTCAATGTCGACAAACGGCTGACCTGGCGGGAGAATGTTGCCTCGAACAAGATTTCCTGCGGATTGCAATATCATGTGCAAATCAACGTCTTGCGACGAGAGGTGATCCGAGCCAGGGCCTCTTATAGAGTCGGTGGCGCTGTTGCTACGTCCATGACTTTGAGCCGGTCGAACACGTTTGCCAGCAAGCGCCTTGGGAGTTGTTGCTATAGCTCCCGGTGGCAAGATGGGAGACGTCGAGTAAACAGGATGAGCTGCTAGTGGCTGGCTAGAGTTGGGATTCAGTGATCTCACGTTCTTGGTTGGGAATGAACAAGACACAATGTCCATGCTTGCGATGCTAAGCGGCGAAGCGGGTCCGTTGCTCACCATAGTGGTGGTGATTATCTGATGCTCGGGGGTTCCTGGGCGATGATCCGATACAGCAAAGTCTCCGAAATGGGCCGTCGTAGGGATATCTTCAACGCTCGAGTTTGCAGCGTCGCTTAAACCGTCGGGTATGCCAGACACGGCCTGCCACTGGGGAGGATCTACTCCCTCCCTTTCCCAAAAGGTAGGGTCTAGGTTGGGATCTCGATATCCAGCAATGCCCCCAGGGGCAACTGGGGCTCCAGGTCCCAGAGAGTCGTCGAAATCGGGGCCATCCCAGTAGTGGGCACAGATCCGTCGCCAACATTTTTTGAGTTCCGTCAGTATCTTGAGCTGAACTCTACGCTCCCTCGCATCCTGAGACAGTTCGTCAAAGAGATCGTTGAGCAGAATGCAGAAGATGACACGAAGATCGTAGTCCAGGACGAAGTCATCGACAAAGTAGTTGAGGATCCAGTGCCGCATGGCGACAAAAGTTCGAACGCGGACAATCATGCCAATCTCGTCGGTTCGTTCTAGAGCCCACCGAAGCCTCGCCATGAGCATTCGCAACAGGATGCCCGGCTCTAGAAAGGCTCTGAAAGTCAAGAAGAAATCCGAGATCAGCTCGTAGTCTAAGAAGCTTGGAGATGTGATCTCAGCAACCAGTCGGGAAGGGGTCGCGGCAGTGACGGATCCACTGGGCGAGTAGCGTACTATCAATTTATCGTCGCAAGTGGGTTTGAAGGTGAGTTCGTCAAACATGTCGGGTTCAATGATGAGGTGTGTAGATGCATATGTAGAGGGCACAACACGCGGCTGTCGAGTTGATGCTTGCGAGGATGCGTGAGAGGTTCGAGGGAAGCGGAGTTTTGGAATGACAAGATGGCTGGGTCGTCTGGATCTCAAGCCACTCAGCGGGACACCGAGGCTTCTCTCCGACGAATGATACATGGATGCGCGGCTGTTGGAACGGAAGTCATCGGTGGGAGCGTAGGAAGAGCCTCTCAGCATGGGAGTGCCCCTGGTCGAGAACCGCGGCGTCCCTAATTTCCAAGATGGAATGTTGATGTTGAGCATCGGTACGCCATCAACATCCAAGTCTTCCAGGTGTTCGGTCGTCTTGGGCCGATGATCATCCCCATAGGTTGGCTTTGTGATGACAATTCTATATCCATCCGTATCGGTACCAGTGGGCGAATTGAAGTCGCGAATCGTACCGTCCGACACAGCTCTGCGGTGCTGCGACGTAAGATTGCTGATATCTGGAGCGTAGGCGGGAGGGATGATGGATGTTCTCGGCGTAGGCGTGAATTGGTTCTCATGACGGTCCGCTGTCAAGTTGGGGGGTTCGTCGCTATTCTCTGGATATGCACCCTCTAAGCCGGCAGTACCAGGCGGCGTGATGGGGAACGTGAAATTGGGTTGGGGATATCTCTTGTTTCCACGGCGGACAGAGGGTCTGGGGGGGAATATTAGCAAAGGGAGGTTTTTGACGAGTTGAAAGTTGAAACAAGCCCGCATGCGTACCTTAGAAACAGTTTGCCATTATTCCCGACATTGGCAACGGTAAATTGACGCCCTTCACGGCCAGCCGAAGCGCCATCTGGCACTACATCCCACCGGTCACGTTCTTCATCTCGCTTCCCTATCGAGAGTGTTCTGCTGATAGATTTCTGCTCAGTCAAGGGCACAATTGGTCGGCCAGTAGCCGACACTTTGCGGGTCACCTTGCCCAACGGCTTTGGTGGTGATGTTGCCTTTGCATCCACAAGGTCCCCAGAGGGCTGTCTCCGCCCAATGTTGTCATCTTTTGCTGCTCCAGCGGCCTGAGTTGCAGTTTGTATGGTTCTGAGTTGTGGTGCCTTGCGCCGTTTCATCGACGGTTTCGATCTCAACGCGTGGGATGGCCGCGCCGCCACAAGAGGAGGCTCGGCAGCATCCATGGCCCATCCAATGTTATGATGGGACGGAGCTCGTGTTGCTCAAGGATAGCGCTTCTGGAGGGCCATTGAAAAGAAGAGCGTCAGCGGCTGTACTCTCGAAAGGAGACAGATCTCGGGGGAAAAGCAGCCGGAAGCCAAGGTGTCGCGATGGCAGACGGCGCGGCAACGACGGGCCTCTGTCCCGGCATGGGTTGGCGGAATAGGAGTAAAGTGTGCGGTTTATGACAGAAACAGGTGCGCGACAAGGCTGAGGCCGAGCAGGCAGAGACAAGCCAATGCAGACGCTGGTGGACAGAGCGAAGGAGCGAGGCAAGCTATACTTACCAACTGACGCCATGCAGGCACACGGCAGAGAATGGTTCAAGAAGTGGACAGTCGCCGAGCCCTTACCACTCTGCGTTCAGTGACTGGTATCGGATCGAGAGAATCGCTTGTACTGCACGATATGGTGTCGGGATCGGATCGAGGAGCGTGTCGTGTCGTTTCGTGGGGTATCGTATTGTATTGTACTGCACTAGGTAGGTAGAGTTCGTGCTGGTAGTAACAGCGGCGGTATCGAGGCGTCTCGCGCGGCAATTCGATGGGCAAGTTGAGGTGGGAAGTGTCAAAACTTTGCGAAGCTACGGCACAGCGCAAGACAGTCGCGGACAGGCATGGCAGCGGCAGCGGCAGCGGCAGCGGCAGAGGAGAGAAAGACCTAGAACTAGCAGGGGTGCCTGTGTCTGTGTCTGGACTGCTTCTGGTCTGGGATGGCACAGACAGATGGTTTGCCAGCCGTGCCTCGTGAGGGCCGGCTTCTGGGGGAGAGAATTTGACGGGAGGCCGAGGGAGTCAAATCAAACTGGACGGCACGGATCAAATCGTCGAGGGCTGGCAGCTGGCAGCGCGCCATCCAATCTTAGTGGGTAACTGGACCTGGAACTGTACAGTAAGGACGCGCCCCTCAGGGGAGTAGCCGACCCTGGCCCGTAGGGCATTTAGTGGCTGGCGCTGGCCATTCCAGCGGTCGAAGCCCCCTGGCGGCGTGAAGAAAAGAGCGGGGGCCCGCCATGCACCCCTTGAATGTGAAGCGATGCGAGGATGAGATGCCGCCTCACGGTAGCATCTGCAGGAGTACCTACATGTTACAGGTCGCATGTACGAGTGTGCCTGGCGATTACTTTGTACGTACGGAGTATTACCTAGGTACTCGTCCGAGTAGATGTATGGCATCAGTGCATTGAAGCTTCACTGCACTGCGATGCAACTGAGATGATGCAGCCCGGGGACATGGAAAGGGACGCCACAGCCAGGGGGAGGCCAATACAGGTCCAGGAACCCGGAACGGACTGCAATACTCATCATATCTGATGCATCAACATCAGCCAATACAAGTACGTCCATGTCAATACGTGTACTCGTAATGCCGTATGCACGCACATGTACCGTACCTGCGTCTGATGTACCTGCGCATGTGCTCGCTCGACGTCAATGCACGTCAACCAAGAGGTTTCGTGTCTCCAAGATCAGCGCTGCCAAGGGCTGTTTCCGACATTGGCAGCTTGTGTCTCCCCGCACAGCGGTTGCTGTTTGCAGCATTGATCTTCCAATTCTGACATGTGAAGCTTTGTATGCGCATACATACGTCACCGCCCACGGATACGAAATACATAGACTTCAAATCCTGTTGTCGTTTGAGTTTATCGCAATTTTCCATCGATGAAGCGTCGATAGGTACCTAGGTAGTAGGTATCAGACCAGACCCGGCTTTGAGCCTCCAGTCGCTATTGGCGGGCCAAATCACCATCGGCTAACACCGCAAAAGTGGCAGCACCATTGACATTGAACCTTGAACATCAACCTGAACCTTCTACAGCACCTAGCGCCAGCATCAACATGCTTTGGTACAGAAGAGTACTTTACATCACGCAGGCATCCCGTACAATGTAAAGGTGCCTCTACCTCTCAAGCCTCGAATCCAGCTGGTTGGCTCGCCCTAGCTTGTGCGCGGACCGCCTTCCGCGGGCTTCACTTGGGCCCTGCTAGGCCCTGCTAAGATTAAATGCTGAGAAGCGTGACGCTAACTTGCACCAAGTGATAGGCATTGTGTGTATTACCAAGTGCGCCCAATCCGACCAGAATGGCGATTGGATCACTGCTTGCAGCCTGTGTACAGTAGAGCAGTAATCGTCCATATCAATGACGAGTGCAAAGAACCACAGACGTTGAGGGGTTTTTCTTCTCGTGTAAGAGAGGGGAAGAGTCGGGGAATGGGAGGGTGTAAAGATCCGTTCAATTGATGCTTTTCTAAGACTGCAAGACGTAAGCATATTGAACTCTCTTTGCCTCTATTCGTGCTTGGATCAATATTATACTTTACACTACTACATAGGTACTTATACAACAACGACGACCAGCAACTCTGACTTGTACAATTAGGGCTACGCGACGGGCTGCTCCATCGACACCGAGAACGGGGCAAATACAGAGACAGAGTGAACAGGGCATCTATGCATCCGTGCTCCCTATGAGGCCTGAATTGAAGATGCTAGGTACTAGGTATGGAGGTCTAATACCTTAGTACTTGCTTTACATCTACAGCATCAGTTGGCCTCTGGCTTCATTAATTTCCACCAGCCCGACCAAGTCTGCTTACAGCATAGTTCCGTGATATTCATATTGCCAGGTAGACCTCCAGGTCTCCTCCATATGTCTCAGCTACCGTGGTTTGTTAGGCTGTTCAATTGTTACTCGTCATTCCCGCTACGGCACAAACGATACCACCTCATACCGCCACCTCGCCATACCTACTATACCTATTTGCATTGATTCCCTCTGCCAAACCAGCAAGAGACTTGAAAACACCACAAGCCGGTGGATCCCCGGCCACCGTTCCCGGACCCGCCCAAGCTCATCTCCAATTCCCTCTTGTCTGGAACCCGGCTAGCCAATGAGCACCCCAAGATGCCGCTTCGACCAGCATCAATCGCTAAACTACCGACAGCCGATCACCAGCTCGTATCAACCGAAATAAAGAGGCGCCTTTGTTACTTATTTTGTCTCTCCAGCAGCAGCTAGACAAATACCTAGTACTCATACCAGAAAGAAGAAAAGATCCCCGGCACCGAGAGACTGGATGCCGGGTTTCAGCCGCCCCCTGCAAGGCAGCCATGCGGAATCCGAAACGGTGGGAAATTCGCTTCTTCTTCTTCTTCCTTCCTGGGAGGGGAGGGAAGGGATCGGATCCTTGTGGCCCGGCTGGCTTCTCTCTGGACCTCGCCGAGTCGTTCACTGCCGGCGGCCGAGACTTCAAGCTTTCAGACTACATGTACAGACATCGACCGCCTACATAATAACCAGCAAAAAGGCAAATCCAGTCACAAGCGCACTGATGGACAAGGCTAATGTTCTTTTCTCCGACAGACCAAAGCAAAGGCTAAACGCTTGCTCCACGGCACATGGTAATACGATAATACTCGTACCGTACGAGTGGTAGGTACATGTAGTCTTCGTACCACTACGGAGCCCATTCCGTTGCGGAGTCGAGAGTTTGTGACAGGTCACATCGACCTGAGCCCAGCAACGCCGACAAAAGACGCCAACACCAGCCGGCGAGCTCACCTCCCGTGACCCCGACTTCATGTGCAGCCAGACCCAGACTCTCGGGGTCTAATTTACCGCATTACCTAACCATCCTTGCCCAGACCAGCCCTCCGTATTGCGGTAGCAATGCTAATGCTCCTCCATCGCCAAATGTCTCACCACCATCGTCACATGGCCATGTTGGCCCATCGTCGGACTCACAACCACTCTCCCTCCCCCTCCCCAACGCCGCAGAAAGAAAAGAATAGCAAGAAACCGTGCCTCTCTCTCTCTCTCTCTCTCTCTCTCTCTCTCTCTCTCTCTCTCTCTCACGCCATCCCACCACGGCACGAGCTAGCATTTGCCGCCCACGCTTCCCAGAGCAACTAGCGGCAAGCCCATCTCCCGGTAATCAGATTCTGTGCCCACCCTCATATCGGCAAACCATGGCCGTGGCCAAATGCCCCCCGGTTCTCAACTGCACGGATCCTCCAACGATCCCGCCCAACTTCCCATGCCCACGCCACCACGTTTCCAGACGCTTCGGCTTGGCCCTCCCGCGCCTCGTTTGCTTCCTGTGTCTGCAGGTGCTGTACAGACCAAATGATGCCGTGTTTCAGCACCTTGTCTTGTCGTCTCGTTTCCAAGAGTGACAGGTGATTTTTTGCCCAATACAGGCATATCATAAACATGTTAGCCCGGAAGATAGAGTACCGTACATGGATTAGTAGGCACAGCTATATGGCTATCCATACAAAATCATGCCCTACGCATACATACTGCATCGGATGAATCAATTACACCGACCCTATAGTAACCGAAAGAGCCAGCATCGTAAAGAGCTGCTTCTATCGTGAAGCTATTCTAGGGTGTCCCACGCTCCGATATTGCTCGCAAATTATCGTTGCCAACGATGCATGTACATACACGATGACATCCATTAGACACACAGATGCCTCCTCCCCCTTTGTTCGAGTCTTTCCCAGTCCTCGACGACAACGTTAGGCGAAATGGCCAACAAATGGAGGAGAGGAAAATCCCAAGCCATCCAAATTAAAGCCTTCCTTGTATCATTCGTAAATTCTAGCTTGACGATTTGGATCAAGGGAGTGACTACACGTACCCATAATCCCAGATCAATTACCCATTTCTCTAGAGGCACAAGTATTCAACGGTATAATGGAAGATTACTCTCGTATCTATTACTATCTCATTGATCCCCTTTACCAGGAGATTGAACAGATTCTCCACCAAATCGTCACTTCTGTCTCCAACATCCGTGAGACTCGAGGGCTCGCAATCGGCCCTACGCATCTAAAGGGGGGGTTTGACATGCAGGCCGCAACCTTGTCAACCAAGTATATGCAATTTTGTCATCCAGATAGGGACAATGTAGCCGTGATCAAGTACAATGCGCAAACCCTACTTCGCTTTAGACGCATCACTCGTTTCGTATTGATGGTTGAATGCTGTTGTGATTATCGTGAGACTCAATAATGATCACTCGAGGCCATCCAGGAAGAAGGATGGACAGGAAAAAAGACATCATCTTCGGTAACTGCGAATAATAAACAATTGTGGTTCAAAGACAATTGCGGGAGCCTCAGCTTACTACTTGCCATCACATCCAATGGCATGTAGTTCTCAAACAAATGTTGAGCGACTGATGTAGTAGTTCCCGTCGTCGAATATGGCCGAAATGGCGGCTGACCGGATGTTGGACCTGTCCCCAAAAGCTCCATGAGCTCGACAACCTTACGATACCCGCAGAAAAGCATAGACTAGTAGTATAGCCAAGAGATTTCCCTGCATTTATGGATGCTGACGGTCCCAGATAGATGTAATTAGATCAGGTAGGTGATAGTAGATCAAGTAGCTGATAATAGATCATGTAGTTGATGGTAGATCAATTCTATGGAATTTCACACTCTATTCATGGCTAAGCTATTTACGTTCTATCTCTGCAGCTAGGAGCTCTACCAGCGTCTCCACCTGGTTGCCACTGGAGCCTTGGTATCGAGCTTCGAAAGTGCGATTTAAGATCGACTTTATACCCACCGCTACCGATTCCATACGATTATTCTTGAGCATGTTAATCGTTTGGTCCGCGCTGGCATTATCTAAAGCAGGTGATTCTCTCAACACTACTTGCAGTTCATCTAGATTCGAGACGGCTGGAACCTCTATCATTGTACCAAAATCCCGTAAAGCATCCAGATCTTTCATCGTCCAATACTGTGATGTTGTAACGAAGACGAGAAGGCGATGTCCCTATAAATCCATTAGCCATGCTTAATATAAAAGAGCACAATCATATCATCTCATATTTACCTTTGGAGGCCTTGCGGCGATCAGCACCGTCAGAAGATCCAGTATAGAGTTAGAGAATCGTGGGCCGATTGGATTCCAGCCAATCAATCGTTCAAAATCGTCCAAGATTATGATGCTGGCAGTTGACTTGTAAGCATCTGCGAATGCCTTGTGGATGTAGTCTCGCTTTCCAAATTCGTCCCGGTACCCCGCCATGTCAGCTGGAGTCACCAGTTTAATGAACGGAAATCCGGATTCTTTGGCAATGTGCGCTGCCAGGGCTGTCTTTCCAGAACCTTTTGGGCCATGAAACAGCACGGCAGAGTGAAACCTTTGAGGGTCTAGCTTTACCAGGTCTGCGATACCCATGACCTTGCGGATAGAGGCGTCAACATGATCAGCATATCGAATTATGCCCAAGTCAGTAGCCTCTGTGAGTTTGGATTCGGATACTCCAAAGGCAGGTTGAACTTCATTCAGAGCGCTTAGAAAGTCTGCGCGAGTAATCATTGGGGGCGGGGAGTCTGTTCGAATTTGAGCCATTGTTCCCAGTTCGGTGTGACGTGACAGAGCACAAGAAGTCGCCGCTTTGACAAGACCATTGAGTTCAGCACCTGAAAAGTTCTTTGTAAGGCCTGCCAGCTCCTCCATGTCGACATCGGCGTCCACTCTGCTGTTGGCTCTCGCTTTTGCGGTGTGGATATTTAGGATTTCGAGTCGGCCTGCCTCATTTGGCAGAGGGATCTCGACGTGCACTTCGAGTCGACCAGGCCTCAAGAGGGCCTCGTCAATCAGATCTTTTCTGTTGGTCATGCCGATGAGGAGAATGTTGTTGAGCTGATCGACACCATCCAACTTGGATAGAAGCTGGTTGACAACGCTGTCGCCGACGCCAGTACCTCCGCCTGTTCCAGATCCACGCTGCTTACAGACAGCATCTAACTCGTCAAAGATGATAATGTGAAGGCCACTCTCGTCACCCTTTTCTTTGTATTCCTTTTCAGCGTCGGCAAAGAGCTTGCGGATGTTCTCTTCAGACTGGCCGACATATTTGTTCAGCACTTCGGGGCCATTGATGACCTTTGGCGGCCTGGCATTAAGGGTCTGACCAATCTTTCTCGCAATCAATGTTTTTCCTGTTCCTGGAGGGCCGAAGAGAAGCATTCCTCTGACGTGCTCAATGCCCATCATGGCAATCATTTGAGGTGGGAAGACACGGGATGCGAATGCACGGCGGAAAATGGTCGAAATTTCGCCACCCAAACCACCAATTCCCATGTCTTCAAATTTGAAATTCGGGGCAAGGATTGAATTTGGGTTTGGCTTCGAAGCCGAGGCTTTAAGATTGAAATCCCCTTTGGAATCGCGATGGAAGATGACACGAGTTTGGTTGGTAAGAATACCCCTAGCGTGAGCCTCCCTGTGCGTCTGTTGCTTGTCCCCTTCATCTGCCATGGACAGATCAACGAGGCCAACAGTCTTGACCACGATCATAAGCGGTATGTTTTGAACGTCCATGAGAATCCTCTGCCCGGGAGCGAGGACCTGGTTCTGAAAAGTATCGATGAAGATCTTGCCCAGGTGATCTTCGTCGTACGGGCCGTCTATCCTTTTAGTCGGTGAAGCGAACCCAACCTCGACATCCAAAGAGCCCAAATATGCCTTGCTGCCAGACGCAAAGGGATCGAACACCTCTCCGGTGAAAGTATCTCTCATAGCAACACGACACCATGTGCGTTGGGGGTCGGAGAGACTGATACAGCCTCGAGGATATCCTTGAATAGGCTTCGCTGTGACGACGAATTCGCCAGGTGGCTGGCCGGCATGGAGGAGAATGTAGTAGTCTGTGCCATCGCGTTTAGGAGGAAAGTCTTCGGCAGAAACAGCACACCTAGGCTGTGTTAGATAGAAGCCATATCGAGCATGGAGAAGAAGAGCGCTTACACGTTTCCGTAGATCAGTCTTGCTTGCAAAGACTTGTCTGCAACTTTCTCGACTTGCAGTGACACCACCCGCCCGCCTCCGGCCGGCTTCTCGGTAGGTCGCGATGGCTGTGGTTGAGAGTATCCTTGAGAGTATCCTTGAGCGCCGCCGCCGCCGCCATATGGCGCCTGCGGCCCACCCCCATAAGGCCGGTATGATGCGCCGCCAGGAGGAGCTCTAGACATGATGATGTGTTGTGAATTGTGTAGATAGACAGCGAGGAAAATGATTCAAGCAGTGTTGCGGGGGTTAGAAGGGGATGTGGAAGGAAGGAAGTGATGAAACAGCAGCTTCTTGTAGGCAGGAGTGACGCCCCGCGGACCTTGAATGATTGCTTGCCAGAGTGGAGCGTCGTAATGTTACCCGATTGGGCTTAGCGTCAATGATATAGGCCTATACCTAATAAGCCCCGCCAAACCCTGCGAAACTCTTCAAAGATCTTTCATTACAATATAAGAGGACAGGTTGTTATCGAATGAAAGAGAAGTGGTCATGTTGGCCTTTTATCTAGCTTTTGACGTAGCGCAGTGGCCGTGCTCAAAGAAAGTGTCGATGGCGATGGTATCATATGACCTCTTGAGCAACCTGTAACTATCGCTACTTTCCTCTAGCATCTGCTGCTTTCTTCTAGTATCTGCTATAGCTATATTCATCTAGTGTCTGCTACTTTCCTCTAGTATTTGCTACTGCAGCTATATTCATCTAGTGTCCGGTATTTTCGCTGCGTATCGTTTTCCATTAGAGACACGGGAGGCTAGATAGCAAACTCGTGGTGCTGAGTAGCCACTCCCCTCGCAAACCTTTCATATATTATACCTTGTTATCAAAGGGAAATGGTCATGCTGGCTTCCAAGCACTCAGAAAATAGCAGTGACATCATATGCAAATACTACTAGGTACCTTAGTAGGCAGCGATAGTAGCAGAAAGTGCCACATTTCGCTTGCCAAGGGAGTTTCTGGCGACTCCTTCCACAAGAATTCCAAAAAGGTTTGCCTCCACCGAACACTCTGGTAAGCTCTTTTTATCACAAGGAAGAAGAAAATTTGCGCAAATACCCGTAGATACAGTTACCAGATAACAAAGGTCCCTATGAAGTACTTCTGCTGTAGGTATTGGAAATTGACATGGTCAATGTAGGACCAGATAGGTGCTAAGGCAGTACCTTATCTGCGAAAGTACCTGCAGTAGTAGATCAACTGGAAGACCTTCCTTTCACCCTGCCCTGACACCTAAACTCCACAGTTGCCAAATCAGTAGCCAAACTTGAAATGTTTGAATACCTACTAAGGTGGCTTCTCCCTGTTAAAAACGGCCGTGAGTGACGTATCGCTACGTAGTGCTGTCCCACGCCTAGACTGCCACGCCTTTCCAAATAGGGCCTTATCTCTTATCAGATCTCCTGGGGAGTGTAACCAAGTGTGACAGCTAAGGAACCTTTGCACGACCAGCTTCGTCAGTTGAGACAGAACAATTCTGGGGGTCATTTACAGATTCCATCATGCCGCTGTAAGTCATCTAACCATAGCTCCAACATTCAGTGCATCTCACTGACGTAAACCTAATTCCAGGCACTTGCTAGGAAAAAAGTCGTGGAATGTCTACAATGCCGACAACATCGCCCGCGTTCGAAGAGACGAAGCGGCCGCCAAGGCTGCGGAGGAAGAGGAGGAGCGGCGCATGCAAGAAGTCGATGCTCAGAGACGATTAGCAATCCTGCGTGGCGAATCACCTCCTCCGATAGAAGATGAACGAGACACCGAACCAGAAAAGACCGAGGGCGCCCCCAGTAACGCGCGACCAAGATTCCCCGGTCAGGGCCGCAAGAGGAAGCGGCCTGGGGAGGACGACACCGAGTTCGAGCTGCGTTTGGCGCAAGAGAGGAGCAACGCAACATACTCACTTGTCGAATCCAGTCGTAAGCCTGCGAGCTCGGCTCCAATTGTCGATAGCGCCGGACACATTGATCTTTTTGGCGACCAACGAGCGAGGGCGCACGCAGAGAGGAACGAAGAGGCGGAAGCCGAAAAGAAAAAGAAGGAAAAGGAATATGAAGATCAGTACACTATGCGATTTTCCAACGCGGCTGGGAAAGATGGCATCAGCAAGCCGTGGTATTCACAGCGCGAAGGGGTCGCTCCAGACACTTCGTCCAAAGACGTCTGGGGCAATAACGACCCCGATCGTAAGACTCGCGATACTCAGCGAATCAATTCCAATGACCCATTAGCTATGATGAAGAAAGGCGCGTCGCAAATTCGCGATCTGAAGAAAGAGCGCATGCGGATACAAGCAGAGAGAGACGAGGAACTCAGACAACTGCATAAAGAGGAACATCGCGACAGACATGGGCATCGACTTGGAGGGGGAGAGAGGCGAGAAGGAAGAAACAGTTCAGATTCCAGAAGGCGTGATTCAAGCAGAGGGCGGTACAAATATGGGGACTCGGAGAGACGTGAGCGTCACGATGATCACCGTGAGAGGAGACGGCACAAGGAAGAGGAGCGGCGAAGGCGGCATGGAGACTCGCGCTCACGCTCCCCGGACCGGAGGCGGCACCGGCACCGGCGCGAAGAAAGATGAGAGGCGGGAGATGGACCTTGTATTATAATACCCAGAAATTAACGAATTATGACGAGCGTGCGAATTCCTCTAGCTGTTGAAACCAATCAAGCAAATTCCAAAACAACATTGGGTATCATTTCTCCGTCCACGGAAGCTTAATCTCAACGGGCTTCATATCCTGCACAACCATGTCCACCAACGCCTTCGCATCCAGGCCCCTCAGCGCCTGGTCAATCTTCCCATACGTAGCCTCGCTCAGCCCTTCTCTCTGATCGCTGTAAATATCCAAGCCCTCCTTGGTAAACAGCGTCGGCGCAAACCACGTCACCGCCCACCTCTCCGTCCTACCGTCGACCAGCGTCTCCTCCCCCCAGCCAAGCAGCTCCCAATGGCTGCCCACGAAGAAGAGCCAGCCCTTGCCGCGCCAGTCCCAGCCGCCGCCGGGGCTCTGGGTGTCGACGCCGGCGACGGACTTGAGCGCGGCGGCCTTGTCGTTGGGCTCGTACTCGACGAGGTCGTCGATGCGCAGGCGGCCGTCGGCCTTGGGCGGGAGAGGCTTGTAGCTGATGCGGACGTTACGCGCCGCGCGCCACATGGAGAGGGTTGAGTGCGTGACGGACCATGTTCGCGAGAGCCAATCGACGGTAGGGGCAGTGTTGTCGGACGTCGCTGGTGAGTATTTGGAGGGGAGTTTGAGAGCTATCGTGGGGGTTGGCTCTGCCATTGAGGCTGGTAAGTTGCTGGCTGTAGGGAATGTGCGTGAGTTGTAAGTAGGAGATTCAGCTGGAATGGATATCAAGGAGCCGTTATAATTGTTATTGAAATTGATGTCTCAGTACGAGTATATGTTCATGTAAGATGAAACAAGAAGCGCTATGACTGAGATTGCATTGTCTAAGACGCCGATGCGAGCCCAAGACCGACCGGCCGTTTATTCAGTCTTGAACACAATTGAATAAAACAAGAATATTTATAGACCTCAATTGAATATCTGATATCATTTACTGATGTAACGCGAAGCAACATGACGTTTTCCCTCTCTGCATACAGTAAGCTCCAGGGTAGCTACAACTTACCTTATTAGCAAGGGTTATGCACAGCCCCGCTTTGAAGCCCACCTCTATTGGAGGCTCAAACTCATCCACAGAACGCGTGACCCAAGGTCGCAATCAAGAACCAACTTCTGTATCGTGAGCATTTCCACTCATCATCGCATTGGAAAAAGTCTCCCAACCAGCTCCCTCCACAATCCTGGAAAAATCCCCAAATAGCGCTGTTCTCCAAACTCCATCCATCCATCACTTCACATCGCAAAAAGGCCACCACAACTCAATGGATGCGCCGCTCGACGACGACGACATGGCCCAAGCCATGGGCTTCTCCTCCTTCGGCTCCCAGAACCGACCTCAGAAGCGCAAGTATAACCCCCATGCCGACGCCATCGTCGGGTCCGACTCCGCGACTGCTCAGCGCGCAGCCAGGCCATCCGCCACCGGGTCCAACTCCACGCCGCTCGGCCTTCCCACCAGGAAGCCTGACCAGGCCGCCGCCAATGCTGACGAGATTGACCTGGATGAAGACGAGGACGAGGTTGACGGTGACGGTGACGGAGCTGCGTCAGATCCGACTGGGATCCCTGAAAAGCCAGGTGAACCATCAGCCCCGGCGTTAGTGCGCCCTCCAGGATTGCCAGATCGCCCACCGCCAGGGATTGGCTTCACGGGCTCCTCCAAAGGTCACCAGGTCAGCCATGGGGCAACCCAAGATGGCTCACGACGCACCGTCGAGTGGGAGGGATACTATGACCCTTCATCAAACGAGAATCCCTGGAGAAGACTGGAGGAATCGAGAGGCTTGCCATCCTTGGGCACATGGATCCCTCGGGGCCTCCATCAAGCAAGTGCTCCAAGTTGAAGGGGCCAACCTTTCAAGTTAAGCAAGTTTTGCTTCACCGCTACCGTTCAATTTCGACCAATGGAATTTTTGGGACATCCCACAAACACAGCATCGGCTCAAATCAGATCAGCATTACGAGCAGACAAGGATACTGCAATTTAGCTTTTTTTGAGCTGTTCCCGGATATTCGCGGTGATGAATATCATATCACGTGATGCCCCCAACCGAGACAAAGAAACTTTCAACACCCATCCTATCAACGTGGGATGACGACAGGCCCTCTGGTCTGGGGTCAGTGATGGCTTCAACACCAACGCCGAGGCGACTTCAACATCAATGGGTACGGGATGGCTCGTACGGGAAATGGGACTATTCACATCTCGGAAGCCAAGCTTAAGAGGAACCTTCACCACGTCCAAGACTGGAAACGTATACTTTTATTGCTACAGAGCTTACAAAACATCCTCATCATCTTGAATTAGACTCCAGGGTGCCCACAGCAACGCCAACAACGCCAAATAAAGTAGTACTTCCTTGCCTCTGATTCCCGCCGATACCCAATGCAGCAATATTTCATCCCCAATAGGAAAAGCGCTTTCACATCCATCACATCTCTCTGCCTCTACGGAGCACCAGCTCGTCGCACACCCCTGGTGGGGAAGAGGGCCGTCGTGGGCATTGAGGACCCTGCAGCCCTCGTGGTTTGCGCGAGATGGTCATTGGAGCCCCCCGGTCTTCCGGCAAGCTTCGAAAGAGGAGTGTACGTTTCAGCCCTGCTCCCCGATTGCCATCATCTACCCAATCATAAGTCATTATTGTCGTAAGTTTCTCGTTTCTCACCCCCACACCGTCACAGCGCCAAAACGGGGCCTGTGGCGGGTAGAACCGCCCGGTCGTAGGGCTGGTAAAGCAGCAAGAGATCTGGCATCCAACCCTGCAAGATTGCCGCGCGGTTCGCGCCAAATTCAACGTCGGTTCATGCTAGTGAATGGAACGCTTTCCTCCCCGGTTGAATTCGCCTAGAGTGATGCAAAATGTGGCCGCAAAAAAGGCTCAACTTTTGTTTGTGAATTATAGCCGTTGGTGCAAAGATTGAAGAAAATCGCTTTTTGTGAAAACGCCGGACAAAATAGTCTTGATGAAAAACACACAAAAGAAAACAGCCTGGAGGGAATGGATCTTTCCCCCGGCTTAGTTGTACTCTGGGGAGGGAAAGCGCTGGCGAGCCTTTGCATGCTCCTTGGGGTGCTTTCGAGCAGCCTTTGCGTTGAGAGATCTGCATGTTTGGTGGCTTGAATTAGCAGCGATTCTTACAAGTTATAAAGAAGCACTGTTGTTTCTGCTCTCAATTGCGCCTTGCTCCGCCACCTTGGCCGCGGAAAAGGCTAAACTTGCTAAGGGGGTGACACTTACGAAACTTTCTTCTGAGTCCACTCCAGGTCGTTGCGGACCTCCCTGGCATCCCGCATGCCCTCGGAGAAGCGTTCGCGGGTTCTCGCAAGGCGAGCCTGGGCCTGCTTCTGCAGCTCCAGGAGTTCACGGTGCTTGGCATTGAGTTTACCAGAACTAGTGGAGAGACGAATATCTTAGCCCAATTCTGATAAAGTGGTTCTCGAGCGAGCGAGAGAGAGAGAGAGAGGCATCTCGTCGTAAAGAGCGTCTTCTCTCCACTCGAGACGCCTGTGCTTTCGACCACGTGGAGGGAGACTACTTACGTCTGTGCTTGAACTGCCATGCTCCGATCCAGAGGGATGGGGTCGAACGAGTTAGAGAAGCGCTCCTGCATGTACTCCTGGAAGTCGACGCCGCTAGCGGAGCCGGTGCTTTCGTAGTCGCCGCTAGAGCTCCCAATGTAACCAGCAGAGGTGGCGGAATATCCAGAGGGAACACCAGAGGCGGAGCTCATAGTGTCATCGCATTCTGGTGGGGAGCTGGAGTATTGACTGTAGGTGGGGTATTGGCTGCCTTTGGAGGGAACAGCCATGGGCATGGAGTAGGCAGCAGTTTGGAATGAGCCAGACATGATGAATAATGGCCAATTGGAGAGGTGGATGGGCTAGAGTATCGAAATGTAGTGTGTGTGATGATGTATAAGACAAGTGACTAAGAGTTGCCGGTTGCCACAGGTAGCAGATGAGTATAAGTCTTGACGGGTTGGAGTTGAAGAAGTTGTGCTTGGGTTTGGAACAAAAGGCCAATTGTAAACTTGGAGAGGCAGTTGAGTCTTGCTGGAGAAGAGTGATACGAAAGGAAGAAGAAGAATTCATCTCAACTCAAACACAATGGCCCCTTTTATACTTTTTCAGGACCCTCCCCGGTCGTCATTGACCTAGTCAAAGGGATAAGAGGCCATGTCTTCATTCGCCGGGGCCGGCTATCCTCGACCCCGCCTGTGGTGAGTAGGCAGACAAACATGAAGTGATGGCGCTATCACCAGGGAGCAGCATGGACGAGACACTCGTGGAGACTTGCATAGTGTGAGCCGAGAGAGTACTAGCAAGGGGAGGAGGAGGCGTGGTGGTGAACGCTGTGGACCAGAAGCCTCTGTAGAGCCGGCCGAGCTTTCACCCATCCGGGATATCATTGAGCACTGAACCAACCAGAATAAAGAATTGAGAAGCAAGGTGAGGGAATGGGCAGGGGTGAGAATAGAGCCCAAACACCAGTTGGACGAGGCAATGAAAAGCATGAGGTGCGGTGGTGCAATGAGAGCCAGCTTAGACTGGACAGAAAACGGCTTCGAATTCCTTCACAAAACACACCAGAGAAACGTCGACCCCTACCCGCATATGCCGGGGGGGAGGCAAAGTTGCAAAGGCCCCGATCAGTGGAGCCGATTCCCATTGTTAGATTAGACGCGGTGTGTATAAGTGGGAAACCGTACATGTGTATTCCCAGTTTAAGGATCGGTAAATGTGCTAGGAGAAAAGGGCAGGGATGGGCGTGGGATGGGGTATGACGGAGACTCGGATCTGAGCAAGAAATATGGATTCATTTACTGATGGCTTTTCATGACCGGATAAGTGTCCCCCAGCCCAAATAAAGGCGAGGAGGGAAAGGGTGGCAGCACTAGCCATTGGGTCCAACAACAGCAACAGGGAAGCGCCATGAACCGGATGGAGATGGACACACGGACTCTGACAAAGGCAGCATCAAGGGCCTGCTTTGCCATGGGTACGAGTACTTTGCATTTGGCTATTGGGGGGGGGGGGGGGGGCAAAGGGCTAGGCTGGGCATGGCCAGGATGAGGTAGTGGAGAGGATTGTGCAGGCTGAGGGCACGCCATGCCGTGAACCACGGAGAACCGACGGGGGCGGAAACGAGAAGAGAAGAGAGGCGAAGAGACAAGAGGAAGTAGGGGGGGGGGGGGGGGGTGGTGTTTGTTTGTCCAAGCCGGAGCCAGCAAGTGTGACGAACGGCCGTCGATTCAATCGGCTCTGGAGCTACATTAGCTGGCCAGTATCTAGCGGCTGGAGCAGGAACAGAGAAGGGAGAGAGAGAGAGAAAGAAAAAAGTCTTTTCTGTTAAACAAGCGCGGGCCACACTAGTTGGACGCGAAAAAAGAGGTGTGTGCCAAAAGCAGCACTGGATTCCTCTTTTTTTTTCTTGTCTGGTTGTTTCCCCTGCGCAGACCTAAAATCTCATGGTTGGCTGCGTTGACGACGCCACGAGGGAGGGACCCATCGGATGCAAGCGTCGGTGCATTTGATGGGCCTTGGCGGGATGCGAAAAGAACTGGACATGAAAAACACAGGCGGGCCGTCCACAGCGAGTGGCAGCGGGTCAGGCAGGAGTGCAGCAGGAAGCAGAAGCAGAGAAGCCAGCGCGGTCTTTTCCTCTCTTCTGGCGCTTGGAGAGGTGAGGTGGTGGTGATGCGTTGTCAAGATATCCGCCAGAGCATGTTCCGAAAGGGCCAAGAGTTGATGCGTGTACAAAGTGCTGCTGGAACTAGACGGGACAGAGCGGTTCCCTTGGTTGATCCTTAAGGCGACGAGGCAGCAAGGGGGGGTGTGGCCGCAGCGGGTTTTTGGGCTGTGGATGGAGTAAAAGGGCCGTGATTCGTCTAAATTATAGCAATTGGATGTACGTTGATATCACGTATCGCGTATCTTGTATCTTGTATATACAGGTATGACAGGGCAAACTGCAGCAATGTAATGATGGGATAATTCCTGTAACTCGAGACCCGATTATAAGATGCCTATAGGCCCTTTTTGCCCTTGACCTTCCGCACTTTGCTGATGCTGCATCCAACGCTGCCGGCATTGGCAGATACGACATGCAGCTTACACCTAGGTTAGTATTACGACCGCCTACTGTACTACCTATGCGAGTACCTTGCCTTGCCTTGCCCTGCCTGGTGCCATGTATGTACGGCACATGTACGAGTATGTACGTAGGCGCCAGAGATGGAGCATCTTAAGGGATTTAGTAGTAGTAGGTAGTAATTAATCTCGTCAATCAATTGATGTCTTGTCTTGCTCGTAATTACTAACATACATCGGTTAGTACCTACGACAGCCGCACACCGCCGAGCACCGTCTCTACCTACATGTACATGCCTCCCTACAAACCATCCTCCGCAACGCTTGATAGTGAGACACAAATGCTCTTGCGCCTGCTCGGCTGACCGATGACACCTAGGCGCAAATAGTGGCAGCTTTACTCGGCACCGCTTCGTTTTCTTGTGTTGCACTCAGGCTCGGACTCCACCACCTGGCTCCAGCTTGTCGAGACCTTGTGCCGCTCTCATTGGAGGTTAATGGCTATCCGAGGCCCGGTTGAGGCTAATTCGCTCGGACCTTTGGGGGCGTTCTGCATCGTCAATTGGCTGAAAATCGGACAGGCCGGTGGGAAAAAAGAACCTGAAGAAAAAAAAAAAGCGAGCATGGAACTCGGTGAAAAGCACCGCCTGGACGGCCTCGCCCCTCCCCCGCCATGTTCCGTCGTATCAAAGAGAGAATCGAGAGCTCGAACACGTCAGCCGTACATGAAGACTCGCCACGGCCAACAGGCGAATAAACCTGTATCGTAGTATTGATCCTCAACCACGGATTTACATACATACATCGCTAGATGCCCTGGGCGTATGCGTCAACCGCCATGGGTCTCCCCAGTGGAGACGACATGAGTTCGTCTTTTCGGTGTGTGCAGGGCGTCTGTCTGCAAGTCCGTAGGGCCGTGCTGCAGCTCCAACGCATCAGGCAAGCAAGCCTCCTAGTGCATCGTGGAGGCCAGGAGCCCAATAGAAGCAGCCCAAGATACCCGAGATACCATGGCTCACTCGGCTTGACGCAGCAGGCCCTGGATGTCCCCTGCAGCGCCGCTTGGGGCAGAAATCACGCTCTGCCATGCCGCGGTAGGTACACATGTTACACATGTTACACATTGACGGACGACTAATGCGGTAAGAGGCATGATACCGGGTCTGGTGCTGGAACGGTGCTAAAGGTTTACATTCGAGTACGAGTATCAATGGTACGAGTCTTTTTGATGGTATCGAGAGCTGAAGCCGGGCCTAGCCATCGGACGTCCGATGATTCTACCAAGGGGCTGCTTATTTCGGCGCTTTGCCGAGTACACACGGCCACCCAGAGGTGCCTCGAATGTTGAGCTTGGTGTTTGGGTGAGACACAAAGGCAGCTGTGCGTGACACCAACCGTGCTCGGGCATCCTGAGACGACTGACATTTGTGCCTTGCCGGTTGCACCAAAAGAAACCAATCCTGGGCTCAAGACTTGCAGATTGCCTTGACCGCCGTCTTGATGATTGAATTGACGGCTGGCTGCCTCTCACTTTGTCAAAAAAAAAAATCTCAAGAATTAGCAGCTGTACGCTAGCCATGTCGTGCATGAATGTGGCTTTTTGAACGATGCCATGACACAAAAACTTTACGACGGAGATGGCGTGTAGGTTTTTCTATGGACCGAGATGCGGGCTTATACGGCTTCGTCGGCCGACTCGACCAAGGCGGCATTGTCAAGAGTAACCAACCCAGAGCATACTGAAATTCAAAACAGACATGAACGCATTCTCCCCCAGAAGCACTGGAAATCAATGCCAGAGGCATACGAGTATGCCTCGCGATGTGTGTTGAGATGCGCATACATCATAGGCTGTAAAAGTGCAAGCCCAAAGAGCAAGAGGATGAAATCGCTAAAAGTTCAAGACAAGGGTTTAAAAAACCAAGAACCAGCCGAAACGGGAAAATCGAGTTGCATTTCGAGGCCTACCCTCCCCTCCCACACGCCCCCCTCCTCATGTCCAGAAGCCTCTCCCGAAGGGCTGGGAAGAAGGTATGTGTTGTCAATGGCAGGGGGATAACGACACTGACCAGGGGTTGAGCAAACAAGAGTGGGATGGTGTTTGCAATACATGCAGCAATATTTCTGTGGCATCAAGAGAAGATGAAGATGAAGAATGGAGAGAGATGCACGATGAATAAAACGCAATTGTAGTTTCAAGTATTTCGAACAATAATTGTTTGAGTAGAAGAAGAAGAAAAAGTAATGGGAAATAAAAGGGTTAATAAAAAAGATGTTCTAATGCCAGCGTTGCAATTGACTTCATGGGTTCCTACGCGGCTACGCCCGCCACCCCTCCAAGGCGCAAAAAAAAAAAAGACAACTCATCAAGTGTCCAAGGGATTCGCAGCCGAAAACGACAACCCTTGACGAAAACTCGGCTGGCCAATCTGCGTAGAGCCCTCACTACAATTATTTATTTATTTATTTCATTCCAGTATATCGGCAACATAAATTAATAATAACAAATAAACTTAGTGGGAGAAGGGACTCTGCGTCTCTAAGCATTGAGAAGGAATTGAGAGGAAGACACACAGACACACACACCACAAAATCCGTCATGGAAATCAACCAATTCGACAAGGCGCTGTTTGTGCACGCTGAGTTGGCAGCGCCCCCACCTCTTGACTTCATTTTTCATGTCCAGCCCACCAACTCTGTTTCTTCCACAGTAAATGATGGATGGTCCCTTTCCCTCCATTTCACATCGAGAGCCATGGTTGGCTTCATGGCGTGGTAATTGGTTTAATTTCCTCTCATTCGTCATCTCTTTTTCATCAGTATACATATACAAGAAGATGGGCATTGGTTAAAGAGGGCGAGCGAGAGATTCCCATCAAAGCATAGCCTCGAAGAGAGAACAACTACCTTATAGCAGCAACAACATCACCACGTCCAAACCAGTATTTCGTGCATCAGGAATCCTGCCTCTTGGGACGCGCTTGTGGCACCTCTTCATCAATGGGCATCAGTGCGTCTGCCGTGGCATCTGCGCGACATCGTCACGGCATAAACTGCCGCTACACCTCGTGTGTATCCCTCCTGGGTAGAGGCCGGCCAGCTGCATAAGTATGCAGAGAGTAGCTTGATGAAGCCCATTGGCGGTCAGGGTCACTTGTCGCCCAATCCGAGCTGAGGAGGCACTCGCATGGGGTTTATGCGGACGATGCATACAGAAGAAGCGTTTGGAATAGGTATATCAAATAACATGTCTACCTTGTCTACCTAGTACTTTATCTACCTAGGAGCTATCTAACCAGCACCTCCTGGGTGACTACTTCGCACGTATGTGATCGGTGATCCATCGTATAAATAGCATCTCGCCGATAGCCCTCTGCCATGTGGACCAGAGGAGCCAGATAACGCAATCAAGAACCAAGAAACCTCCAAGTGTCGTGACATAGAAAGTACAAGTAAAGAGGGGGAGGAAGAGAGAGAAGGAACTGCATTACAGAGTGAAGAAGATGTGGAGACATGGATATATATCATTATCGAAACAAATGTAGCCTCCTTTAAACAAAAGGTTGTACATGGTTAGCCAAACAGTTTAAGGAAGCCCCAAATGCCGATTCCGCTAAGCACCGGGATCGTCAAGTTGTCATCCCATCCGAAGAGGTCGGCCACTTCGCTGGCAGAGGCGACGAATCCTGACCAGACGCTCATGATGCCGAGGGCTACGGAGCCGGAGACGGATGCCATGCTGTCCGGGATGCCGACGGCCTCGGTCAATGCTTGCGGCAGCGACAGAGTGCCCGTGAACATGAAGTTCTCGTCACCGGGCATGGGGCCTAGGGTTGGGACCAGCCACCCATACCAGAGGTACGAGGTGACCACGCCGACGAGAAAGGCGGCGAGAGACCCGGCCAAAGATTTGCCGCGGCGCAGTCTCGGGGTATACCGTCCCCAGAGACGGCCAAATGTGCTGGCAGCCGTGTCGCACCAGCTGAGCAGCAGGACGCTGATGACGCCAACGTCCTTGGGGAAGAAGTAGAGGGTGATCCAGGCGCCCAGGAGATAGAAGATGACGCCGTTCCAGCCCGCGTACTCGCTCTCCCTCATGAGGGCGCCGAGCACTTTGACGTAGAGCCGGTTGAACGAGGCATATCGATGCCGCAGCCAGTCGACGGTGGTGATGGGCACGAGACCGGCCATCAGGTACGGCGGCACGGCGCTGGTCTGGGTTCCGGAGCTGTAGAGCCAGACGACGAAGAAACCGATGGAGACGTGCAAGGCCTTGCGGGGGACCTCGTGCTTGTGCACAAACGTCCGCCAGTGTCTGTGGATGGGGATGAGGCCGAGGGGACTGGGGCTGCGGCTGAAGTCGCGCCAGCTCCATCCCGCGGTGACGGGCTGGGGAGGAGCCAGATGGCCGTTTGTCGTGGCCAGCCGAGCGGCCGTGGCCGTGGCCGTTGCTGTGGCCATGATGCCGTCTTGTTCTGTCTTGGACGCTGCTGTCGGCGTCTTGGTCATGCGAGGCACGCGCGATTCGAGGGGGGAGCGGCTTCTTGTACGGGATCTTCGGGGCCCGGAACTGGAACTGCTGCCATCGCTCGGCTCCTCCTCCACCGCCTGCTGCGTCGGGGCCTTTCTTCGACTCCGGGTCATGGGGCCCACGTAATCCTGCACGTCTCGTTCTGACGGCGTCGGGCTTGGCGAGATGATGCGAGGCGTTTGCGGCACGCGGGCCGACTGGCGACGCAGCGACATGGTGAAGCTCGCGGGCGGGAGCGCAGGGCAGTTGACGGCGCCCACGACGAGCCGCCGCAGCGATTCAAAGCCCGAGGGCCACAGAGACTGGTGATGGTCCCGGCGCGAGAGGCGCGCAACGTCAATGCCGCCGCTGTTGCTGTTGCTGCTGCTACTGCTGCTGCTACTGCTGCTGCTGGTGTCGCTGTCGCTTCTGCTTCTGCTTCGGCCGCTGATGCTGTGAGGGCTAAAGAGCTCGAGCTCAAACAGGCTGTGCGATGACGAGTGGCTGACAGGGGACAGATTGACGGGGCGAGTTGGGTCCTCCAGGATGAACGATGGTTTAGCAGCGATGCGGTAGAGGCTAGACCCTCTGCCACATTACCAGCGCCGGTACGGAGTGACAGATAACGGAGGATGCGCCCGAAAGAAGACGGAGTGGGAGGCAGGATGAAAGAGGACAGCGGGCGTCGATGATATTTATTGGCTGTTGCAGTCGACGGAACAAGGCCAAGTCATTCGTAGTTTTTTTGCAAAGCGGCTAGGATGTTTGTTAATTTCATTCGAGTACGAGTATGCACGAGTACACGGAAGGCTATGTCCAGCCCATGGCGAAGTTTTTTTTCCCCTTCTGCTGGCCAGCCTCAAACCGACCCCCAAGCCACAGACACCAAAAAAAAGTCACCCAGGCAGTGTCGTGTGCGTCTCTCTTAGCCGTGGCGCCCTAACAAGGTACCAAGGCAGAGCTGCTTGTCACTTGTCAAAGGGGCACATGTGACCCGCCAATCTGATCATTTTTATGGACCAGTGCAACCGACCTGAGAAATTGTCCGCCCGGACATTATCAAAACGTCATCGGGTCCTTTGTTGGGGCCGCGATTGTTCTCTGTTGGACTTTCACGTGCCGATTTGTTTCTGCTGTGCGGCCGGAAGCGCGGGTGTTCGGAGCGTCCAAGCCCGTGCCTTTTGCCTGATCAAATTTCCTGTGCATGAGAGGAATTGCTTGCCGCTTACGGGTTAGTCTGAATTGGAAAGTTATTTTCCACGCTCCGATCTCGTGCGGATGTCCATTTCTTCCAGAAAGATGCTCATGTGTTGAAATGCCCTTATTGCCTAGGATGGCAGTTTTCCGGAGTGTTCCGTACCTAGTTGGGCTTAGTAGCCGCAGCCAAAGACCAATTAACCGCTGGGAGACGTTCGAGTAGAAAAGTAAGCGGATATCCTCACGTGGAGATAAGATAAGACGTCAAAATAATTTCCTGGATAGCCTCAATCGTATCGACGATAGGCCTTGCGCTGTGGCGCTGGGACATCAATTTTCACCAGACTCAAACACAATGGCTCCTGGAAAGGTTCCCGCAAAGAGAGATCCCAGAGCTTGGGGTGCTCTGACTCCTCCTTTGGCGGAATGGATCCTCGATGCCGTATCCAGCATGGGGTTCAAGCAGATGACGCCGGTGCAGGCTGCGACTATGCCGCAGTTTCTGGGTAACAAGGATGTAGTAGTTGAGGTGAGTTTTCTAGCACTATTCATTGTTCGTCTGCTGTTCTACGTCATTCTAACTCCATTCCTTGCATCGTAGGCCGTTACTGGTAGCGGAAAGACACTCGCATTCTTGATTCCCATAGTTCAGAGACTCTTGCGCTTGGATGAACCGACCAAGAAGCATCATATTGGTGCAATCGTCATTTCGCCTACGCGAGAGCTCGCCGCACAGATTCATACCGTCCTTTTGTCCCTCCTCGAATTCCATGCGCCCTCCGCCGAGATACTACCGCACCTGAAAGGCGAAGAAAAGCGGCCCAGCAGCGCCGTGCCCGCCATCGTCCCTCAGCTGTTAGTCGGAGGAACTACCACACCAGCACAAGACCTGAGCTACTTTGTCCGACACAGCCCGAACCTTTTAATATCCTCTCCAGGTCGTCTTGTTGAATTACTAGCCTCCCCCCATGTTCACATCGACCAGTCATTTGAGGCACTTGTGCTCGACGAGGCCGATCGGCTACTCGATCTTGGCTTCAAGCAGGACCTCCAGACCATTCTTTCGCATCTCCCCAAGCAGCGACGAACGGGCTTGTTTAGTGCCAGTGTTAGCGAGGCCGTTGGCGAGATTATCCGAGTTGGACTTCGCAATCCGGTCAAGATTGAGGTCAAGGTCAAGATGAGGGATGGTGGAGTTGTCGAGGACAGAAGGATTCCAGCAAGTCTGCAGATGTCCTACCTTGTTACCCCGGCTAGCCATAAGCTGCCAGCCTTGGCACAGCTCTTGGAGCGTCTTCCCGTGCGGCCTCAGAAAAGCATCGTCTTTCTGTCTACATGTGCTGCGGTGGACTATTTCCAACACACCCTCCCGCAAATATTATCTCAAGGATTCTCGTTGGTGCCTTTGCACGGCAAGCATCCGGCTAAAGTGCGCGAGAAGAACTTCAACCGCTTCCTGACTTCTGTCTCTCCTACTGTTCTGTTGACAACAGACTTGGCGGCGCGTGGTTTGGATATCCCTCAAGTCGACTTGGTTGTTCAAATCGATGCCCCTTCAGATCCCAAGGTATTCATCCATAGGAGTGGACGAGCTGGTCGTGCCGGTAGAAAGGGACTGGCTGTGGTGATGCTTCATCCTGGACACGAAGAAGACTATGCAAAATTTCTAGAGATTCGTCAAACCCCTATTACACCCTTACTGAAGCCTTCAATTTCTGTGACGGAAGATGAGGCTCAAAGTGCGACGTCAAAATTCAGAGCCTTACTCCAGGCGGATCGCGCGATCCACGACAAAGCTCAAAAAGCTTTCGTCAGCTGGGTCCGCAGTTACGGAGCACATCAAGCGACTTCAATATTCAGAGTTGCCGACCTAGACTGGGCAGATCTTGGGCACGCATGGGGGCTTCTCCGCCTACCTAGGATGCCTGAGTTGAGAACATGGACTGGAGATAGGATGCTGGGAGTTGAAATGGATTGGGATACATTTGCGTATAAGGATGCGGCACGGGAGAAGGCGAGGCATGAAGCCATGGCGGCTGATAAATCGGGAGAGACAGAAAAGAAGGCAGCCGAGGCTAAGCGGAAGAGGAAGAACAACGAGGCATGGAGCGGAAAGCATGAGCAAGAGGAGGTCCGGACCGAAAGAAGGGAGAAGAGGCACAAGAAGACGGAAGCCAAGATGACAGCCAAGATGACTGACGAGGAGAAGGCCAAGCAGGCTGAGCTGAAGGAGCTGATCAGACAGGTCAGAGAACAGAATCTAGCAAAGGCAGCAGCCCAGGAGGAGGAGTTTGAAGGCTTTGATTAATAGCGATATATTATTATTAATGCAGTATACCCCTTGGCGGGATCCGCTGGGTTAGAATTATGTGGTCGAATATGCAGATTTTCTATTTTACCCTCTAGCATCTCTAATATCCCTAATATCCCTAGTATCCCTATTCATCGCCCTCGCCCTCGCCCTCGCCCTCGCCCTCGCCCTCACATGAATTCATACAGTCCACCACATCGTCCACATCCAACAAGTCATCTGCTTCATTGATCGCACCACATATGGCCGCAACCCGAGTAAGATCCCACAAAAGCTATAAACGTTCAAAGCGGGGGGTGGCGATACCCACGGCCCTGTTTGCCCTCAAAACAAACACCTGGCCACTCTGGAGTTTATGGCCGTCCGCTCGAAAGGCCGGCGGACCCCATTCCTGGTTATTTTCGAGTCCGGCTCGCTTCAAGACGTCTTCAAGAGACACAGAATCGAGTGGCTTGGTCAGAAACTCCTGGGGCTTTAGGCTTGTTCCCTTGAACCAGAACAGCTGGACAATGATCGAGCCGTCCTTCATCTTGTCCAAAGGCTTCAGCGCTACCCTAGCTTTGGAGAGCCACCTGTGCAGGTTGTCGCTAATATGGAGCCGGGTATGTAGCGGTTCGTGGAACCATTTGTAGGCAGATAGCTTCTCCCACAACTTTACTGTCTTTTCGTTCCAAAATACGTGAAGCATTGTGCCAATGCAATCAAGAAGTCCTTTTTACAAAAGTATTGTGGGATGATCCGGATCCTGGAGACGTCGTCGGTTCCACGAATAGGACCAGCACGCGGCGCGGCGCGTAGTTGGGCGGAATCGACGTGGTGAAGCTGTCACATCGGTCCTAATATCTATCTGGATTTCCGTGGCAACAATTCCCAGCTCTGATGACTACATAGATGGATACAGATGTTAACTAAATGCTACCGGGGTGGAATAGAAAGGAAAGGGAACATGTTGGGGTTGGGATCACTCACAAGCCTTGATTCCAAGACCAGCGTCTAGATGCATAGTTGCGAAGATGCTCGCGGCTCTGGTCGCGCATAGGGGGTACTTGTCCGTATTTAACTCGTTTAATAGGTGTCGCAGCTGGTCAATGGGCGCGACCAGGATGATGGCCAGTCCCACTGCATTGAGACCGGGCTGGATGTTGTTATCATCTTGGTTTTTCTTGAAAATTGAAAGAAAGTGTCACGCCGTTCATCAATATCCGTAATGTAATCAACCGTGGAGTCTTCGAGTGGAAAGCCCGCATCAAGCATTCGATACGCCTTCTATTTTAGCTATGGAGTAGGTCCTCTACTGAACGCGGTTCTCGGGGGTAAATTCGAGGAGCCATTGGCAAAGCGAGGTAGTTTCGAAGGGGATAAGAAGAAGATGAGATGAAACGGAATGAGACAACAGAAATATTGCACAAGCTTCACAAGATCAATGCAATGTTTGAATGATAATGAAGTGGGCAGTATCGTGTACACACGGTTGTTTGCGAGAAGTGTAAGCGTGACTTTTATCAGCCTACCTGCAACACGGCGGGCCTCAGCGGCCTTTATATGTTTACTTTATAGCCTTATAGTCTTTCTTTTTGAATCATCTTCTGCTTTGTGGCTCCTTTGACTTTGAAGGGTTTCCCATTCTAAAGAACCAGCAGTAGCCGTAGAAGTATAATCTTCTGTGGGGAACCTCAATAGCATATTTAAGTGACATTCTCGGCATCACCCCATCAAACATACTGCCAAGTATGAACCCAGAACCTGCTATATACTTTACTATTACAATAACACTAACCATCTTATTACACAGTCTGTACCTATCCAGCGTTCTCTTCAGACCAAGAGTGAAAGCTTGGAAATATTTAGGCAAATGGCCAGAGATGACACAGACTTAGGTGGAGATGTATAGAAATCAAAGAGAAAATAGATTGATGGCTTAATGAGATGTAATATACAATCAAATTACGAGTTAATCAATCGGATACTCGAACAACTCCGCATCCGCAATACCTACATACATGTATGGATGCCCCCTGGTAGCTGTAATACGCGTATTTTCGCAGAGCTAGTTGCCCGTCTAGGGAATAACTCAGTAGCTCAATGTCCGCTATCCACTATCATTCGTCACTAATCCGCGACCCACGCCCGGTGTCTAGAAGGCGTCCATTCGAATACTGCACTGGGACACTCAACCCCTCTCAAGTATTGTGGCTGAGTTTCTTGTTCGTATAAATACTTGACCAGCTTCCATCTCTTTCCTATACGCACGCTTTGTCGAAACTACACCTCGATTCGACTCGTTCCCGCCGCGATGCACGAAACATTGGCATGTCGAGACACCCTGACGCCCACCACCCGCATGACGACGGACGACGTGTCAAGAATGAAGATGCAGACGTGACGCTGACCTGCAGCAGAGATCAATGCAGCAGTGGCGTGTTGCTACGAACCATGGAGCTGTGGCCGATTGCAGGATGCTGCAACATATTCCTGGTTGCTGATTTACGATGAGGCCGGTTTACTTGCGCCATTGATACATTGCGCGGTTCCAAGTCAGCACCTGCGCTCCTCTTTCCAAGGAACATGAAGTCTTTCTTCCGCATCATCGGCACTCGATCCCATTTCGAACCCTGTACTCGATACCCTCATGCGGCTCGGATTCTTTTGGCCAATCACAACCCGTATGTATCTGCCTTGTACCCCATCTATCTGCGTCAGCCCTTTTGTTTGTGAGCTTTGTTGGTGCCACATCAGCTCCCGACGGCGTTGGCACCGCCAAATCGGACGTTATCCTTTGCAGCTATCTATCCAGCAAGTGCCGTCGCAGACTTGACTGGTTGATTTTCTGGCTGACTCCACCTCGTCTGCTTAGATGGAAATGGCCGAAAAAAGAACTGAATTGATCCTCGACAAGACGACACGATCTCTCTCTCTCTGCAGGTCGACGGCATCGCATCGCATCGGTATTACTTCAGCGGAGTTGGAGTTCCCCATTGCACCAGCCACACGGGTTTTAAGCATGGCACCTCACCCCGTCTCGTATTCGGACTTTGCTCCTCTCGGCTCCGCTCCCGAGGCTTTGTGGCGGAGCAACTGCCTGTGCGGCAGCTACGGCAGCCACGGCAGCCACGGCCTGACAGCAAGCATAAAGTTGGCAAAAGTACTTCTACATGCCATTGACGGCATTTGACCTATCACCGGCAGCTTGTGATTGTCTACCACTCAGCTCAGGCTGACCAGAGACAAAAACACCACCCAGAGCTTCCGGGGGGGTCTTTTGGGTCGCCATCCATTTTGGCTTCTTCGCTTCTTCATCCTCCATCGT
Source organism: Trichoderma aggressivum f. europaeum (assembly GCF_033847375.1). NCBI lineage: Eukaryota > Fungi > Ascomycota > Sordariomycetes > Hypocreales > Hypocreaceae > Trichoderma > Trichoderma aggressivum. The sequence goes on along the minus strand of NW_026946440.1, from coordinate 55,795 downwards.
TCCCTCGTCCTGCCGGCAACCCAGCCAGCCATGACCATGCACCACCAGCTCAACGGGAGCTCCGGTTCAAACGGCGTCGTCAAGACTCGACGCTCGCACCGAAAATCCCGGAACGGCTGCAGTGAGTGCAAGCGACGACACATACGATGCGACGAGCGCCGTCCAGCCTGCACCAACTGCACAATTGCTGAGCGCGCATGCTCGTTCCCTCCTGCTCGCCAGCCGCAGAGCCAACTCGAGCCCCTACCGCCGCCGCAGCTGCCGCACAGCCCGGCCGACTCGCATCTGAGCCGCAAATCTCAACATTCGCCATCGTCGTGCGAGCCGGACCACCCGGTTCCGTGGCCGCCATGCGGTCCTGATCCCTCGTCAACATCTCCAGAGTCTGTACTCGGTGCTGGTCGCTACAGGTTCGCTCCGGCGCCGTCCGCCGGTCCTCAGACCTTGCCGTCCTTTACCGAATCCTTCACCAACACCGCATACCACCCGCCCGTTCCTCCGGCCTCTCTTTTTACAGTTGAGCATCTCATGCTCTTCCACCACTTGTCCGATGCCATGAACGATTGCATCTTGGCTCGCGGTCAGGTCAAGGTTGTGCTAGACGTCGCCATCAGGCACCTGATAGATGCTCCCTACCTCATTGACCAGCTGCTGGCTCTATCGGCGCTGCATGTGGCCTTCACCACCAAACCCGGGGAGATGCCGTTGAATGGTACAGTTGCATCGTTCCGGAATCAGGCCACCGAGCTGCAGACGCGCGCTCTGTCGTCCTTTACGCGCATTACAGCCATGGTCCCTGCCGACGATACGGCTACCTGCGTCCCTCGATTTCTTTTTGCCAGTCTGTTGAGCAACCAGGTCCTGGCCGAGACCCTGCTGCAGCATCAGCAGCCACAGCCCCTTCCCTACCACCACGATGTCATGGGAGTCCATGGCGGAGGGGGCGGAGGAGGTGTTATTGGAGGTGGAGGTGCTAGTGGTGGCGCCATCAGCTTCCATGGCTTCATTGAACGCATGGTTGAGTGTATCCATCTTCATCGGGGTGTTCTAGCCCAAGTCCGCCCAACTTGGGATTACCTCATGCAGTCCGAGCTGTACCCCCTACTTCACATCACCCACGATGCCAACATCGCCGCGGTGACACTGAAATCTGGCACAGAGTGCACTGCTCTCCGGCAAATGATAGAGGCTGCCGCCTCCCCGGTGTCCCGGTATGGTGACGCCTCACCACCCCGCCTTGACCAAGCCAGCGCTGATGCCTGCCGCGTGGCCATTGACTCACTCCAGTGGGCGTTCGACATGCATCGAGCTCTGCCTGAAGCAGACATCTCGCATGCCCCGTCTGCCTTTATCGTCACCCTCGAGGCGGAATACGTGGACGTGTTACGAACACTGCTGCCTGAAGCCTTGGTGATTCTAGCTTACTTGGGCGTGCTGATCCATCGGTGCCGACGCTTCTGGACGTTTGGCACCGCAGGCGCAAATCTGATCCGCGCTATCGCGGGTTATCTGGGAGGACATTGGCACGAACCGCTGGCATGGCCTCTCAAGGTGATTGAGGAAGAGACTGACTAAAGGGAGCATCGTAGAAAGAGGGGAAGAGTTTTTCTTGGTGAAGCGAGTTTCACGTATCGCCAAGCAAACTACGATTTGCAAAAAACAAGAATGGATACAGACGACCGGCTAACAGGATATATGGGAATTTATGAATCAGAAAGGGGGGCATCTGGAGCAATGCATCATGTACTTTGTATATTAGTGGTACACTTTGTTTGTTTGTTTTTTTCTTTTTGGTCATTTATCGAGGCATCGGGGATGGGAACGTATATGGGGCATTCATGATACATGGACTGGGCCGAGTTGGGTTTTGAGCATCGTCATCTTTCATGCTGGGTTTTCTTTCTTCTTTCTTTTCTTCTCTTCTTCCTTTCCCTTTTTACGTTAGTACTGATTTCTTCGCCATGAGCCACATGACTCTCCTACTTTACTTTTCTAGTATATATGGCAGGGAAAAAAACAAGAATTGTAGAAGAATTATTTATTCATAATCCGTCCTACTGACGAGTTACCAGCAACCCATGTCGTCCTCTCAGCTGATCTATGTCTCCTCCTGATTTAAAAAAAAAAAACAAGTCCTACATTTCGTAAAGTAATCGTATTGTCATTGCCATTTCTCAACTCTCCTCCTTTCTCAACTCTCCCTTCTCCCCCTGCTCTCTCTTTGCAGCACCTTTTTTCCCTTATGCCACCCCTGCTATCAAGAAATCCCCCAATTTTCTACATAAACCAGCCTTTTTCCATGCTTGACACGCAATATGAATTTTTTTTCAAACTGCCAGACAAAAAAACCCTCAAAGGGTGGGCGAGAGATGATGGAGAAGATATAGTCTGGCATCTTACCTTTGGTGCTGGATGAAAAAACTGTCAAGCCATAAAAATCGAGACCACGTGGCTCTATGGTTTGGTATCACTACAAAAAGAAAATGGGAGCCAAACGTTCCACACTGGTGAATGAAGCCTTGGCCGAGGCTCGAAGTTACCCAGACAGGTAATCAGAATCACAGCCCGTAGAGCTCCCAGCCATCTAGAGCTCCATACTGTGTCTCGGTCTTCTTCAAGCTCGGCAAGTCTTCTTCGGCATCCCGCTTCGGCGCAACTTCCGCTCGGAGCTCTTGCGGAAGTCAGAGCTCTTCGTCGTCCAGATCGGATGGCTTGAGAAGACCGCCGACCTTTTGTCGCCTCTCCATGTCTGCAGCTCGGGCATCGCGCTCCTGCTGTTCCTTCTCAACGATGAACAGCTCGGCGTTGTCACCGGCAAATTCCTTCAATGAAATCAAAAAGTCTCGAAGGTTGAGGCGGAACTTGTCATACTGCGTGTTCAGCGTGAAAAGACCCTCGACAAAGCTGGCTACTTGAGCTCTATACGAATTATTAGTGTCAGAACTGGGATAGGAAGCATCGTTTGAAAACTTACGATTGAAGATTGGGGAAAGCATTCTGCAGGAGAGTAGCCACGGAGGCAGCGAGGAACTCTCGGTTGCTGGTTCCAGCCTGTGCCTGATCAGGCATATAGATGGGTCCCTGGATCTTCGGCTGCGTGCCATCGGCAGGGTGGATGAAGTAAAATAGCTTCATCAGCAGCATGGACTGCGTCTTGAATCCTGCCTTGTGATCGCTGTCGGTCACAACAAAGAGCACATCCTGAAGAATAGTGACAAAGAAACGCTGGAAGAAAGCATTAGCGGTGCCGATATCTGTCTTCTCGGCGATGTTGTTAATCAGCTCAAGACACATGTTAAGGCCCGCAGCTTCAACGTCTCTGTTGTCGTGCTTGAATGCCCAGGAGCATGAGTCGATGACAAACTTGAATTGGTTGTTATCGAGTTTGAGCAGAGCTATTACCGGTAAGTTTATCTCCAAGCTACACGGAGTTTGCATATCTTCTTATAGACTTACCTGGGAAACAGTGCAGATTGATGGCTCGCAACAAGTTAAAGAATTCGACTCGGTGTTCGGGGAATTCTGAAAAGTCCTTGTTGATCATCTCCAGAGTGCACTCAAAGACGTTTTCCATGATTGTTGGGACTTGATCCTCCATCAATGACTGTTTCGGCGTTAGCTCTCCTCCAGAAATATAAACCTGCCAAGATGACGTACAGCAAGCTTTGTAATGATAGTTGACATGGCTTTCAGGACTTCGGCATCACGGGCTCCTGGAACATTTCGGTTGTAGTCAACAAGAACCGAATCCAGCAGTGGTGGTACCATCTGAGCTCTGACGGCCTGCAAGTCTTCAGCCTTGTCAACATAGGTCTCAATCAACTTGAGAATCTCCTTCTTGATCGTGCGCAAGCCGCGAACCTTGGGCATCTTGGTAGCCAGATCACCTACATTACATGTCAGTATTCGGCTCATTGCACGGAGGGTGCTCCAGCAGGAAAGGGTGGAAAGAATGCCGTCATTTCATGCATCGTCATCACGTACCATCTCGCGCAACAGACTCAGAGATGAGCGAACTCGTGGCTCGGTACATCTGCAGCATGTCGTGATAGATTCGACCAATTTGAGGGTAGAAATAGGAGCCAGTCGAAGAACAAGCAGAAACGTTGGTCTTCATGATGTTTCCAATAACCTTGATCGTCTCTGCGTCTTGCAAGATTGCTGAGTTCATATTCGCCTGTTTGATGATCTCGTCCCAGGCAGCATTGGGAATGTTCATCAGCTCGGCGAGTAACCTTTCCTGTTGATTCTTGTTACCCTGAGCAGCAACCATGTATCCGCAGGCCTCGTAAAAGGTGTGAACTTGTTGGGGCGTGAGGTCACAAGTGATCTTGCCCATGTTTCGCACAATCTCTTCGATAAAAGGCTCCGTCTCACTGGGCTGCAGTGCGACGAAGTGACGACGGCATTGCCTCGCAATCTTGATGAATGTATCACAAGCCATGTCCTGGACGCCTTCGTGTGATTCGTGCATGAACTCGAACAGCTTGTTGACAACCGTCTTAAGGAACTTCCAGTGAGCCTTGAGGAAACGAGGGTATTGTCCGACAATATACATGATGTTACTGGCGACGACGGCCTTGTTATCCTTGCCCCGCTTCATTTCGGTAAGACCCAGAAGATCCTTAATGACTGTGACCAGGAATCGCTTCTCGGTTTCTTCATTCATGGCCAGGGAAATGGAGCCGATAGCCCAGCAAAGGACGTTGCAGTTGTGCCACGACCACTCGGAGCCATCCACCTGCCGAGCCAGCTTCTCCGTCATGATATTCTCGGTATCAACCACATCCAGATGTGTGAGGTAGACCAAGCATTCTCGGATGGTCTTGTAGAGCTGGACAGTATCGCCTTCCTTGACGAATTCGCGGACAATTTCTCCCTCGTCGTTTTCCACAATCAAAACCTCCTCTGGGCGAACCATCTTCTCGATCATGACAACTCGCAGGTTGGAGAGAACCTCATTGTATTTGTGCTTTCGGAGAGGGTAGTTCATCAAGAGGGTCGGATTAGGAGCTCCACTTCCAGACATGCCGCCTCCGACAGCAAGCAAGGGGTTGAGGTCAGTGATGGGGAGCTGCTGCATCTCCTCGTAGAGCTCCTGGACAAGCTTTAGCCAATAGTCGAGACAGATCTTGAAGACTTCACGGTCGTTGATTTGCGATATTCTAACGAGGTAGTAGTGCCCGTGGATGAGATAATCTCTATTCGGTAGGTTTTCGATGAGCTAAAAGAGTATGGTTAGCCAATAGGGGCACCCGGGGGAAATGCGAGTGGGAAATTATATATCTCACGTTCAGGTGCATGCCGAAAAAGTTGCACAGAAATAAGGCAAGATTCTGAACAAATTCTTGATCCTTGGAGTTGCTGCTCGGGTATGTCGCCTTGAGGTCGAGCGAGACAGGGATAATATCGGCAATCGTCGTGAGAACCTCGGTGAACATTTTGACCAGCTGCTCATCGTACGAGTTGGGCTGTCCAGGACCGCCGGTCTGAAGACCACCAATCTCCGTAAGGCACTGGAGCGTGACGTTTCGGAACTCTGGTACTGACAGGAACCGGGTTCGCAAAGTCTCGATAAGAGGAGTCTCAAAAATGTAACCGAGCGGGATCCAGTTGCAAAAACGGAGCAGCGTCTCGAGCGTGGCCTTGATAAGGCTCGGCTGGTTGGCTGAGTTGAGAACCTCTTGGCAGAGCGTGAAGATTTGAGAGAACTCGGCACACATGGTCTGCTTGAGGTTCCTCGTCTTGGTCGAGGTCATCTGCTCTGCTGAGTAGTCGAACACCTCTTCGGACAGCAAGCGAAGAATGATCATGTTGTTCTCGCAGATCGAAAGGCTGGAGTGGCAAGACGAAATGATTTCGTTGATAAATGTGGGCCAGTTGTGTGGCCATTCCTGCTTGAGGATAGAGACGAGCACGAGGTTCAGCTTGTTGAGGAGCGTCTTTTGGGCCCGTAGAGTTTCTTCGCTGTTGGAGCACTGGATAATGAACTGGACGATGAAGTTTCGGATGCCTAGAGCCAGCAGTAATCAAGCTATCAGCAACACCATGGCATTTGAGAAACAGTTTGGGCGAGGGCCCTTACCTTGGCACTGTTCCCGAGGCAAAACTTTCCATCTTGTCATGATGACATTGTCGAGTACTTGTAATCCCAAAACTTTTGACAAAAGTTGTCAGCCAAATTAAGCGAAAACGATCAAGCAAAGGCATCTAGCTTAGTGGTGGTTTGCCACACGCGCGATGAGGGGGAGAGGGATCACGTACACTTGGTTTGGGGATACTGCGCGTCCGACAGAATCTTGTCGACCATAAGCCAAGCATCAGGATCCTCCTTAAACTGCAGTTGGCACAAACGTTAGCGAGCGTTTTCCTAAAGCGCCGCCGTCTTGTTGCGAGCTATAACAGGTCGGCGGCTATGAGGAGAATAAGGCCGAGGAAGTGTTTACCTGGTTCAAGGCTGCCTGAGCTGCTTTTTGCTGCAGACGGAGAAAAAAAGACAAAGGTCAGCTTCAATACAGTTCTCGCCTGAGAAAGCCGACCGGCTAAATATGCATACCTGCTCGCCGCGACCTTCGTAAAAGGCCCGGACTGTGCTGTCGAGCTCCTCAATGGTAGGCATGGTGGGCAGACCAGCGAGCGAAGGGGGGGGTTCAAGGCGGGGGGAAACAGTTGAGATCACGGTTCGATTTCGATGGCCAAGGGCCCAGGACGACGCAGCGCACAAGATGGCGGCTGTGCGGTGCGTCGGCGGCGGTTGCTGGGGGATTCTCAGCCTTCTCTCGGCGCGCAGGAAGAGGTTCGGTGACTGTTGAAAGAAGGGGAAACACGATCGCAGGTCGTGGAAAGAAAAATGCGAGGAAGTGAGGGAGGGTGAAAAGGCGGGCGGCGCGGTGGGGAGACGAGGTTAAGCAAAGAGTTGCAGCGGATCCTTTTTTCTGCCGGTTGCTGTCTGGTGCTTGGACAGCAAATGAGCTAAGGCTGCTGCAGCGGGGGAGTGCGGAGGCTTCCAGGCGGCTGGATGCCTACCAGCCGTCCACTACAGCGGCCGTTGACAGCGTTGCGATGGCCTGTGGGTGCCTACCTATAGGGAACCTACGCCACAGGTCGAGGTCGATCCAGTGCATCGGCTGGAGACAGTACTACCTAGTAACTATTGGATGGCGGGGCCGAGCTTCAACGGCTGGTTTGTTCCGATCAGCTGTCTTCAATGTTCACTTGCTCGCGTCTCGTTGCGCTCCCCTATCGATTGACATTAATGACGCAGAGTTGTACTGCTACTTTCAGCTCAGCTCAGCTCAGCTCAGCTCAGCACGGCTTCAGCTCTGGCAGGTATGTATTGGATTGCCCTCCATCTCTCGCCGTCCGGAAATAATTGATCCATTGCATCGACCTCAGCGTTCGTCCCTATCGCTAGGCCGGAGTTAGCGTTATCATGACGTTGCCGTCCCAGGTCAAGTATCTCTACATCTCTACGCGTTCTCCCCAGCCTTCAAGCTGCTTCCCCGCCTGTTCTTGGTGCAAGTGAGGCGCAAGCCCAGATCAACGACCGACGGAGACTTGAAAACTACATGCTGTTGGTTACATTCACCAAAGCTCTGCTTTCCCCCTTTTGCCGGAGCATAAAGTCACTGGGAAGTACTCTGTGGGTAGCTAATGCAACTCTAAAAGGGCATCACATCCGCGTGTATTATTAATACAGATGCGGTTGCTCAATGCTCAGAGACAGAGATCAGGCTTGTAATCAGGAAGCTTGTAGTTTCAATAAACTGCTTTGTCTCTTCTACCATTGCACACGCCACTCATCCTTTAGGACAGAATCGCTATGTTGGTTTTCTAACACTTCGTTTTCCTTTATAAATGCCAGCGCCACCGCCCGCCTGATTCCTATGCCTTGGTATAGCCGCACTCGGCCAAGCTGGTCTTCAGGGCATCAAGAGCCTTGTCGACATCGTTTCTGTTGGGGTCCGTCTGCAGGGGGGAGAGTCATCAGTACATGTACTCCATCACTCCGGTAGGTGAGTTGGGATGCTTACAACAGAGACGCCCATGTGTCCAAATCGAATGTACTTGGTAGCAATCGCCTTGTGCAAGCCACCAGCAAAGATGACGCCCTTGCTACCCAGCTTGGGAAGAACATCGGCAATCTGAACGCCCTCGGGAAGATATATGGCTGTCATGGCGTGCGACTGATCCTCGGGTTTGGTTGCGACAATCTGCAGCCCAAGGTCGGAAACCGCCTTCTTGATCTTGTCAGACACCTCCTTGTGCTTCTGGAAGCGCTCGGACAGCGGTCGTGCCAAAATCTGTTTCAGGGCGGTGTTCAAGGCGTGGACAAGCTGGGGTGATGGGGTAGCAAAGTACGACGGCTTCTTAGCCTCGTAGTTTTGCATGACTAGACGCGATTTCATGTCAGTATCAGCACGCGCAATCGACGCATAGATAAAAACCTACTAGGCGTCCAGTTCTTCATCGAGGCAAAGTAAGATGCCGGAGGTGACTTTCTGTTCTTGAACGTCTCCATCGCTCGTCCGCTGAACATTGAGATGGACAATCCGGCCGGGCAGCCAATGGCCTTTTGGCTTGCAGTGATGACGCCGTCCAAGCCCCAGTCGTCGAATGCAATCTCCTCGCAAGCTACACTGCAGACGCCGTCGGCAATGACCAATGTTTCCGGAGAAACCTTCTTGACAGCCTGGACAAGGCCCTTGAGATCGCTCACAACGCCGGTAGAGGTGTCAACATGGGTGACGGTGACGAGCTTGTACTTCTTCTCCGACAATGCCTTCTCGATCTCCGGGAACTGGGGTCGTCCGCCAATTGGCCCCTCCAGCTTGGTGGGCTTGGCTCCGTAGGTGGCCAGGCAGTCGGCGAAGCTGTCGCCAAAGTATCCGGTGCTCAGAACCAGGGCGTCCTCGCCGGGCTCAATCAAGTTAGCAGACACCAGATCCCAACCCAAGGTGCCGGAACCGCTGAGGATAAAGGGCTGAGAGGCAGGATCGGTGGTCTGGAAGAGCTGGCGGAGCATGCTCAGTGTCTCGCCAAAGGTGGCCACGAAGCCAGGACCAACATGGGACTCGCTGCCGGGCACAATCAGCTCCTCGATCAATGTAAATAAATGCGCCAGGCAAAGTGACGGCCGTACCTGAAGTGGCTCATCGACTGGAGCACGGCATCGTCGAACTCAATGGGCCCTGGGATGAGCAGGGCAGGGTGCGCGGCTTGCGTAGACATGGTAGCTGGCTGGCGTCTCTGTGCGTGACTCGGAGAAAAGGAAATGGACAGGAGGCTCGAACGATGCGAAGATGAAGACAAAGACAGAGATCTGGGTCTGGGGATGGAGGGGTAATAGCTGGACTGGTATCCTGCTGCCGTTTTGCGGGGCAATGCTCTCACAGCCGATCGGACAGAGGCCATGGTCTCCGCGCCGAATTATATCCCCACAGCCGAGGAGAGAGGAAACAGAAAAAGAGACACCAATGAGAATCCCAGGGATTAAATCCTAGCACGAGAACATCGGTCGAGCCACATGCAATCGGCGCTTGCGCTTCAGCAATTGCCCGATTGCCGGTACCGGTGCCGGGTCAACCAGCTTCCCCGCCGGCGAGCCCCGGAGGTGCTTCGGCATTTGCCGCCGTCCCAGAGAGGTTCATATGTTTGTCATTTGATGCCTGCATCAGGCTGCATAATAAGATATGACATTGTGGCATTGGTGCTTGAATTTGAGTTCACATCAGATAGAGAGAGAGAGAAGGAACTTCATATTATCCTGGTCCCTTCAGATATTGACCGATTTCGGGTTCTTTCAGCACAACGCTCGGCTATATTTTTAACCGCTCTACACAAGTGAAAAGCCAAGATCACGGAGACAGAATGTCGCAGCTATGCGTCCTAGCTAGTACGAGTAGCAGCCGCATTGCCTACATCAGACACGCCAGCTTCCGGCTACTACAAAGCTCTGAAGATGCTACCTTGACACGTGTCGAAGGCCCAACCCAGGTCCACGCCTCCACAAGCCATTCATACCAGACCTTGGTATCATCCGTCTGTCTCCACATGCTCACCTCCAGCTCAGTATCCGCGGGGAAGTAAAGAGGTTGCTGTCATACCATGTTAGTAGGTAGCTTGCCATTTGGTCCCGAGTTCCCAAAAACTCACCTTGAGCGGGAAGAATATGGGGAACCAAGACACCATATCCTTGCTCTTCGCATCGATTCGTTCCGGGTGAATGCTAATCTCCGTTTTCCTGCCCTTGTTCGGGCCTGCCTTTAGCTCGTACAAGGTAGACTCGAAGTATCCCGCCAGTCCGTGGGCAACTCCGCGAGTACGAGCAACAAATGTCAGGTGGCAGAATCTAGAGTTGTGGTCGTTTGCTCCCGCAGCGCCTGCCATGGACCCTCCAGTTCCGCCAACAACTCCTCCAGACCGCCGTGCCGCGATGGCCTCGAGCGTTGAATCGGGAATGGGGTGTGAAAATTCCCATGCCTGCTGGAATCGAGGGTGGCCAGGTACCTTCTGGGCCACATAGTCGAGTGAGAACAGGCTCACCACCCAAGGAGTGTCATATGCATTGGAGTCAGTCTGAGCTCTTGCGCTAATGTCCGTATATAGCTTGGGCGTGGCAATAGGACTCAGGTGTGCGGTGTAAGATTGCGGGATGGAGATGCCGTGAGGCTTTGCCAGAACATGCTGGATGCCATCCAGGCACTCGGGAGAAAGCTCGTTGTCGCCAAAAGAGCCGAGCAGTTCGGAAATGAGGATGTCAACTTTGCCATATACCGGACCAGTCTCGGGAGAATCTGAGATCAGTGGGCCCTTCCAAGCTCTCATGTCCGTCTTGATGACATTGACCTTGCCGCCCCATTTCTGAGCGTTCTGGCGAAGGAGGTATACATACGCATTGGGATTCTTCTCGACGGCCCAAACTTCCACCTTGACGCCAGTAGATTCTGCTGCTTTAATAGCCTTGGTCACTATAGGACCACGGCCAGACCCAGCGACTGCCATGACCACAACGCCAGGCTTGGAGGTTGGGAGCTTCAATTCGCTCCACTCTTTCAAAGCCTCGGCGATGGCCAACTCATACTGGTCATATTTAATGGCATCATTCTCAAAGACTTCGTAAGTTGCCGATTCCAGGTTGTCCGACAGGGGCTGCAGCGGCGACTGTAGCCAATCCTGAAAATTGGTAAGGATGGGTGTCTCTAGTGCTGAAAATGGAGGCTGCTGCCTTTCTAGCCATCGCAAGTAATCGCAGTGGACATTAGACTCGGTAGACACGCGAAAGGCGGGTTTGTGAGCTTCTTCCAAACTGGGGAAATCGGCCTCTGTCAAAGACGCGTTCTCATCTTTGCCGTCTTCGGTAATGTGCCGCACGTCAGGGCCGACGTCGCAGAGTAAAAGCCAGGGGGCATTCTTCAAGCGCATGTAGGCAAAAATGACCTCCTGGTGGCTCTTGGTCAGGCTGGGATAGCCAATCTTGTTCTTCTGGAAAACTTCGGGGCCGAAGGTCAAGTAGTGAAGAGGTTCGCAGAACCATCGATTTTGCAGATCCTTCTCTGGCACGACTCTTGGCATCTTGAGTGCTGTTGGGAGTTTGGCGTCAGTAGTGCTCAGAGTTGGATGAAGTCAGGTAAGAAGTAGAAAGGCCTTACCAACGAGGAGCCTGGGGTTGTATTTGCAAACTGATCTGATTTGATGCCAAGAATCCCAAGTAGTAAATATGTCAATGTCTTCTCCCGAAGACTTGGACGCATCCTCTCCATTCAGTGAGGACAAGGTCTCAACCTGTGTCCCAACAGTTGGTTCGCGGTACATGGCTATGTGAATCAGGATGGTGATGGCGGGGGCAATAGTCAAGGCCTCTTGAACAGCCCGAGAGTACTGTGCGATCCCCTGACTTCCCCCGTCCTTGGAAGCGTCTCGGCCAGGTCCTGTGATGATGATGCTCTTCACACCACACCAGCTTGCATAGTTGATCTCGAGATTAAGCACCTGGCGAGAAATGTTGGCAATGACCGGGTCATTCGAGCAAAGATCGATCCAGGGGCTTGTGTAGGCGACGTAGGTATTGACGGCTTGAGATGGGAACATGCCAGTGTCTTCTGGGGTGAGAGGCAGAAGAATAGGGTCTGCTCGATTGGCCGTGGCCTCACTCGTTCCCTTTTCGCCATTGGCCTTCAGCGTTGCTAGATGATCCGACACAACCTTGAAGACTCTAGACTTGAAGTGGCTATTGGTGATTGGCGTAGTAGCCACAGAAAACTATACACACGATTAGTATTCTGGGCAGTACTGCAGGGCCATCAGCTCACTCGCATCTTGGTTTAGCAGGTACCCATATTGCAGCTCTGAGAGCGGCTGTTCTCTCTTAGAGTCATGATACCCAAGAGTAAACACGGGCCGATTCTCCTGATAGTCCCCTCTGAAAGGGAAGCCCCCTGTCTCTAATTCTGAGCTCATTTTGGCGTGCAAGTGGTAAGAAGCTGTCTTGTTGCCCTACCCGGAAGTTTCTGTCTTGGTGGGGGTGATGAGCCTGAGCTTTTTTGAGTCGCTTCTTTTCCTGTGAAAGGACACTTGGCTATGAGACAGGCTGTTGGTAAAAAAGAAAATGAAGACTTCAGTTGATACTGACCCTTCTCAGCTCGTAGGCGGGCCGTGATTGTCCGTCTCCTGTGACTTGAATGTCAAGGCAGACTGATTTGTTGCGGTTGCTTTTCTCAGTGGGAGAGAAACAGGGCAGTGTAACCACAGTGCGTATTATCAGCGACTGTGATGGTGGATGCTTCAATTGTGACGATGTTGAGCTGACTTGGGGCCACGGGTTACAAAGGCTAAAGGATCACTTTACAGAGGGACGAGATGAATATATGTTGCGAAGTAGACAGTTTCTTGTACACCGAATTCGAACACTCCTAAATATATACGATAGTCCATATTGCTCCTTATTGCTCCTTTCTATATCCTCCCACAGTGGAAAATAGGCCAGTGTTAAGTCTGCAGACGGCACCGTAAAGGCTAACAAACGCCTTATCGATAAGAGCATTTTGCCAGTCCCGCCAAATTTTTTTCTTAGGCCAACCGCGAGCCGCAAATCTCCAGCGAGCGACGAGGCAGCCTCACTCCAATCCCGTTTTGCGCGACGCCTTCCCAATTGCTTCAAAATGGCCGACAGAGGAGCCAAGCGAGCGAGTGCAGACTCGGACGAGACATCCAACAAGAAGACCAAGATGGATGGAAAGGCGAACCCGTATCTCGCCCACATGTACGAGGAGGAGAACGGCTGGGGATCTGGCGCGCCTTCGCCCAACTCGCCGCTGGCGGGAATGAAGCGCCGCCAGACATCTGCGCAGGAGGCTTCCAAGGCCGAGGATTCCGACTCGAACCCCTTCACGGGCCGTCAGCACTCGCAAAAATACTTTCAGATTCTGCAGACGCGGCGAGATCTCCCCGTCCACAAGCAGAGGTTTGTGCCACCCCTTGCCCATGCACCGCTTTTCGTTGCGCGCGGCGGAGTCACTGACTGACCTCCGTCTTTTCAGGCAAGAATTCCTCAACAAGTATCATTCGACCCAGATCCTCGTCTTCGTCGGTGAGACTGGTTCCGGAAAGACCACACAGATCCCCCAGTACGTCGTGTACGATGAGCTGCCGCATCTCAATGGCAAGCTTATTGCCTGCACGCAGCCGCGTCGAGTCGCTGCCATGTCAGTGGCCCAGCGTGTGGCCGATGAGATGGACGTCGCGCTCGGAGAGGAAGTCGGTTACAGCATCCGTTTCGAAGACAAGACGACGCCCAAGACCATGCTAAAGTACATGACGGATGGTATGCTCCTGCGTGAGGCCATGCACGATCACGAGATGTCCAGATACAGCTGCATCATCCTCGACGAAGCGCACGAGAGAACACTGGCCACCGACATTCTCATGGCTCTGCTGAAGCAGATTGCAGAGAGACGCCCAGACCTCAAGATCATCATCATGTCTGCTACCCTCGATGCCCAAAAGTTCCAAAAGTACTTCAACGATGCGCCCTTGCTGGCCGTCCCCGGCCGAACCCACCCCGTCGAGATCTTCTACACCCCCGAGCCGGAGAGGGACTACGTCGAGGCTGCCATCCGAACCGTCCTCCAGATCCACGCCTCCGAGCCCGAAGGCGATATTCTGCTCTTCCTCACAGGTGAAGACGAAATCGAGGACGCGTGCCGAAAGATCAGCCTCGAGGCCGAGGAGCTGACGCGGGAGATGGACGCCGGCCCGCTGGCGATTTATCCTCTGTACGGCACGCTGCCACCGCACCAGCAGCAACGCATCTTTGACAAGGCACCTGGTCCGCTCAGGAAGGGTGGACAGCCCGGCCGAAAATGCATTGTCTCGACCAACATTGCCGAGACCAGTTTGACCATTGACGGCATCGTCTACGTCGTCGACCCCGGCTTCAGCAAGCAAAAGATCTACAACCCCCGAATCCGAGTCGAGTCCCTCTTGGTTTCGCCCATCTCAAAGGCCTCTGCGCAGCAGCGTGCCGGTCGTGCCGGTCGTACAAAGCCTGGCAAGTGCTTTAGGCTCTACACCGAAAAGGCATTCAAGAAGGAGCTTATTGAGCAGACTTATCCTGAAGTCCTGCGGTCCAATCTCGCCAACACCGTTCTGGAGCTGAAGAAGCTGGGAGTGGAAGATCTCGTCCACTTTGATCTCATGGACCCTCCCGCCCCCGAGACCATGATGCGGGCGCTGGAAGAGCTAAACTACCTCGCCTGCCTCGACGACGACGGCGAGCTGACCACGCTCGGCAGCCTGGCGTCCGAGTTCCCCCTAGATCCCGCCTTGGCCGTCATGCTCATCTCCTCGCCGGAGTTTTACTGCTCCAATGAGATTCTCTCCATCACCTCCCTCTTGTCGGTGCCTCAGATCTTCGTGCGGCCCGCGAGTAGCCGCAAGCGAGCAGACGAGATGAAGGCGCTCTTTGCCCACCCGGACGGCGACCACTTGACCCTGCTCAACGCCTACCACGCCTACAAGGGCCAGGAGACTTCGGACCCAAGCTCTGCCAAGCAGTGGTGCCACGAACACTTCTTGTCCTACCGCCACCTTTCCAGCGCCGACAGCGTTCGTGCCCAACTCAAGCGCATCATGGAGACGCACGGGCTCGACCTAATTTCCACCCCCTTCGAGGACAAAAACTACTACACCAACATCCGACGGGCTATGCTGGCCGGGTTTTTCATGCAGGTCGCCATGAAGGAGAGCTCAGGCAAGGTTTACCGAACCGTAAAGGATGAGCAGGCCGTCCTGATCCATCCCTCGACCGTGCTGCGTACCGAGTACGACTGGGTCCTGTATAACGAATTCGTCCTTACGTCTAAACAGTACATCCGAACATGCACAGGCATCAGGCCGGAGTGGTTATTGGTAAGTTTATGTTTTGCGGGCAAATGAATACACCCCACCATCGTGCATCTTTCGCGTAAAACGAGGCTTGAAGCTCGAAAATGCTAACTCCGGCAACCAGGAAATCGCACCCGTCTACTTTGACATGGACACCTTGGAGGACGGAGACATCAAGCGGTCCTTGGCTCGAGCCGCAGAAAAGAAAAGAAGAAAGGAGGCCATGAAAAAGGCCAGTCGGTGAGAGCTGCACGAGTGACGTTGCTGAGACATGGCGCAGCTGCCTCTCGCTTAGAGAGCCAAGAGACTCTCTTGTCAAAAGATTGGCCGCCCTCTCCCTAGTTGCGCCCATCGTTGAGCCTAGAGCAACTCGGCTGCCTTTTTTCTCTTCTTTTTCTTATTCTTGTTTTCTCCCTGCTTTATCTTGCCTTTCACCTTGACTAAGTTAGAACAACCAAAAAGCCTCCCCCTCCCCCCCTTTTTTAATTGGGCGTGGGGTCCAAAAACCTGAGAACCCCGCTCTTTTGGACTCAGACATGCAGAAAAAAGACAACACGGAGGATGAATTGTTGGCAGCCATCAAAGTCTCGGTCACTGCCTGGAGCCTGATGACGGAAAACCAGGATCATGGACGTGTGCAGCCGAGTAATGGAGAAAGGAACCTTTGTTATGTAAGGGAGGCAGAGAGCATCACACTAGTAGCTTCCGTGCTTTTGGGGGCGTTTGCTTTTGGACCAGTTAGATGTAGACACGGGCTTGCTTGGTTTCAGCCTGTGGTGAGCAGGATTCATGGCAGCTGCAAATATAGAATCATTTTGGGACACGGCTCGAGGCTTGTCTCGTCACTCTGGCTGCCCCCTTTTGCCTGCTCGTATTTGGGTCGTTTTTCGCGGCTGAAAACAAGCGTGTCGGTCAAAGGACTGCTTTTGGCGTGGATACAGCATACAGCAGCAAGCAGCATCCCAAGACACGCTTCTCCTCCGCACCTAGCAGACCAATCTGGTAAGCTGCTGCGGGCTAGTGGTCGATTGCCCGCGCGGAGTCAGGCATGAACGGAATGTCACGCCGAAGATCCGTCAGCTGGATGGGCGACCGCACTGACGACAGCTTCCCCCGGAGTGTGTTCCCCCGAGGCCCTGATGATGCTGCGTATAATTCCACCACTTACAGCACCATCACATACCGGCCCATCCATCTCACTGACAGCCTCCTTTACCATGGCGGCACAGAGACCCGGAATCCCGGAGGCTGGCACGGCAAAGTGTCACGTATCCAATGCCGTACATCTTGTTAGTGACGGCAGCATCCGGGTGGACCGTCACAACCTGTTCGTTGCTTTGAGTTGTCATTTGTGACCTGGCTGTGGCACACATGCAGAGCACCATTGGCCTGTGTTGCCATCCCTCGCACCTAGAACCGGGTTACTATCAGGCTGCCCCAAGGTACTAGCACGTACGCGCCTCCTTGTGCTAATGCAGCTATGCAGCTGCTTTGAGTAGGAGGCTGGGGGATGGTGAGCTGGTTCGGCACATCAGATAGAATTGGGGCCCCCCCTCCCGCCTGCTGTACACTGCACGAAAGAGAAATATTGGTCCGGGGAATGCTGGCCCCATGACCCGGGGGCTTAGAGTAGGTTAGCATGCATATGCAGGCCTTGGGGGGGAGGGTTAGAACAAAGTGAGGCGGTCGTATGTAGGTGCCAGATAATGGCTCGAGGGCACACATTCGTCTGAGCTGGACCTGGTGCGGCTGTCATTTGGAGAGGAGGGGCGTGTATGCGCGGCAAGCTGTTAGCGTAGCCGTCAACAGAATAGGAACAAGGACCGATCCGCGCGGAATTTTGGATCTGACACTACGCTTATTCTCGAACGGCTGACTTATGAAAAGAAAAGGCCGGTGGCGGCTCAGGAGGAAGAGACTGAGACCAGACGACGCTTTGACCAGAGGTGCATAAATCAATCACCAGCGCCTGAGATTCTATCCAGGCAGCAGTGACATTCAAGCCAGTCACGACGAAACACGATCTAGACTTAGCACCCGTGGCATTGATTCCAATTGGGCCTCGGTATGAAGCATTCGGATTGCCCGACCGTCTTGGAATGAATGCAGTCTGATTCATGCTCATGCTGTCTAGTTCTCTCGGGATAACATCTCGGTCTTCTGTTTGGAACTGACGCCACGGCACAAGGAAATGAGACTATTCACGCCTCTAGGAGCGCATCTGATGCTCTAGCATGCGGCTGAAACACCGTCGGCGTTTGCGTGGGAGAAGACTTGCATTGATGTTGTTTTCTCGTGCTTATTAGTAGTTATAGCACAGCGTCGGCAGCTCGGCGTGCGATGCACACGTACTGTAGCAACAAACCCCGGGTTCCACTCTCTGAAGCCAAAGGCATTGAAGTTGTACGACTTGGCGAGGGCATTGTGGCGACCAAAACATGACATGTTTCCAGAATGACTCGGGTACGAGGCTATACGTGTGTCCAGCAGGTAACATTTAGATACTATTAGAAGCCTGATGCTGGCGGTGACGGGCTGTAGGGCGATGTATCAAGTTTCGAAAGGCTGAAATCATGTTTCAATTGGTCTCCAGAGCCGGTGCCAGAATTCCTCGCACGTCGCAGCCATTCACAACTGGAAGTTTTACGCGACGACGCCCATCTCCCCCGCTGACCTCGAGCTGACGATGGCGTGCCACGTTTATGACAATTGGGTTGAGGGCAGTGTTGAAACAGCCTGGGATGACGCAGGACCATGCCTCTTCTCCACTGCATCCAGCCAGACCTTGTCCCGGAGGCTCCCAACTCCAACACGGCACTACGGTATGAACCCTCACTGCTAGTGTCCAAAAGTAAAGGCCCCTCAATTGCGACAGTGCCATTGGACGGCTTGGAATTCCAGATTTAGCAGCAGTGGCATGCCGGGTCGATAGCCGCCAGAACACGGGGCGGACCGAGCCAAAATCAAGGCGGAGCAAGGTAGCAGAGCCGAGTCCACAGCGGATGTGCCTTGGTCAAGCATACCCAAGGGCACGCTCATGTCAATCCAAGACGTCCTTGGCCACAAACCTCCAATGGAGCCTTGTCGTCTTGTCGCCGAGTTTTTGTTGCATCAGAACTCTCCCTCTTGCCAATGTCGTATTTCCGGCGTTCCGTGCATGTATGTGTGATTCTATTTCGGCCTCGACTCGCTGTTTCTAGGGTGCAAGTTTGAAGAGCGATGGTGAGAAAACAACCTGCTGTTTGCTCATTTGGGTTAACCAAAAGCCAAGACGGTTCCGCAGTGACGACTGCCATGGTCCCTCTCCCATACCGTCTTGCTTTGGGAATTTGCTATAGCCAATGAGCGGCTGCGCCTTGTGCGATATGATCAATGTACTTGGCTGTGAAGCTCGTCTGCACCCCTCCAAGGCACTCGTACATGCAGTACAGAGACAACAGCGCTTGTGGATGCGATCCATTGCATCCGCGTTGAGTCGCATCGAATACTGCTTGGCCTTTGGTCCAGCGGTCTGCGAGCCAGCTTCCGGCGTGGAATTTACACCCCTTTGCAAATCTTCCGGGGAATGCCGTTTATCTCCCGGGTGCAATGAGAGCAAGGATGCTAGCCATTGAGCGGTAAGGGCTTCAGTCTCCGACGGCGGGATTTTTTTCTTTTCTTTTTTTTTCTTCTTCTTTTTTTCTCGGTTGATGTTGAGACAACACCATGGGGTCCTGGAAACAATATGCAGCAGTTGATGAGTGGCTGTTTATGACGCAGGAGTATCCAAGCACATAGATTCTCGGGGAAGCAGTTGTTCGGTATCTTATGCTCGCTTGGGGGGAAAAGGGGGGGCCCTCGAATTGAGCATTATGCAACCCATTCCGCCAGTCATCCTTATGGCAAAGTCCGCAGAACCGCCTGGATGATTCGGAGTCGATCTCTTCTTCACCGTCACCGTCATAGAGGGGCGGTATTCGGCCCTCCGTGTTTGAGCGGCCCGTGAGATGTGTACACAGATCAGATAGTGCGACGTTGGATGGCTGCTGCTGATCTTCAAACCACTGGCCAACAAACGCCACCCACTACTCGGCCGATAAACAAGCCTACTACTCGTCTAAGCACGCGGGCCGGCCACTCCCGTTTCCCCATACGGTTATTCCTCTAATTCTTCCCTTTAGTGCCAGTTTCCGGTAAGTTGCCTTGGGCTCCCAACTTGGATTTCGAGTTGGTCTCTTCTGCGTAGTAGGTCGGCCATGCTGTCATCTCTCGACAAGCGGCGTATAACAGAGATTCTCAGACTAACTTGGCTTCAGGGACGCAAGGGGTGTGTAAGAATGCACATGAACGGCCCCATCCAAGAAAGAGTACGAGCATGTCTCGCACATACATGCAGCTTGACATTAGAGTGTGTGGACCAAGTTGCACAGGGCTGCCCCCTAGCTGCTCCTCTGACTGGGTGCCGGAAAGCCACCCACAGAAACTGGCAAATTTTGGACGACGGCGCTAAATGATAGAGCAGTAACCTGTGCTGCTAGTATTGCTGTAGTCTCTGGGATGCCATCCTTAGTCGCGGCAGCTGAGAGGAGTTGCTGCTTTGCGTATGTTAGCATCGTAAATAGCGCCTTTGCGTGTCTGCGTAAACTCAATCATCAGGCCCGAAGCCATCCACCAGGAGCATTCACACAGGTGGTGAGGTAGAGACCTATAGTAGCTCTCCCACGCCCTGTACCTGCACGTCACAGTATCTTGTTGCGCTCTCGACGTCAAGTCGGTTGGAGTTGGCAATCTCTGCTCTGCAGTACTCGTATGCAAGCAAGGATTGGCTAGTGCACTTTCTTTGCGTCAAGGCGGCTGGGGAGTTGAGGGCCATCTAGCCAGACACCCCTGGACAATTGACTTGATCCCCGGGCGCCACCATTTTTTCCCATGTAGTATGGAGGATGACCTTGTCAGGATAGCTAATGCAATACAGCGTTGGCCAAACACCCCCCAGAGTACATGGCGACAAAGTGCTTCTCAAGATACGGAGGAAGCGGATAGGCCAGGGTGAGAATCTTTTCACAGTGACGCACCGTAGCATGTGCGTATCTTGATACGGTGTCCGGGGTCGAAAGTTGGTTGTAAAGCCGGCCGTCCGAGATGTCGATATATAAAGCAGTCAAAGGGCCTCTTTTTTTTGCCTCTATCTCGATCAGCACCTTTAGCATCACTTTCAGCATTCCAAGAAGTCATACCGCACATCTCTCTGCAATCTTAGCACTTTGTTCCTCTTGTCCACAAGTCTTGACCGGTTCTTTCTTACCTTTCCTTTCCCCAAGCATACACTTTGCCTCGTCATCACAATGAGCAGCGGAGGTTTCTACAAGTACCGTTGCAAGAACTTTTACTCGCACAACTGCCCCAATTGGGTGTGGGTAAACAACTCGCCATGTGCGACCTGTATTGTAAGTCACATCAATGATTGAATCGAGCATCCGGACGGTGTGAAAGCCCCGTGTGAGTGGATTCAGATTGATCAGTCTCGTGAAGCTAACATCAGACGAAAAAAACAAGGCTGAAGGCAGAGATGCTGAAGAACAATCGTTGCCATCTTCGATGGTCTGTCAAATCAACATTGTCGCACCTCGTATCCGAGACGACGTCTTACAAGACACATTCATGGAATCTGTTGCCCCAAGTGACGTTGGAGAGAGCTGGATCCTCCACGACATGGGCAATGGCATTATCGACAATGACCAACAGCCACAGACTGTGCCATTGAGAAGCAGCACCATGCCATCTTCGCATCGAGCCATTGCTCGCTGGTAATTGCCCAATGGCAGCCAGCTCGATTGATTCTAGTAAGAGGAACACCAGGCCCGCTTTTGTTTGATTCGAAGGGCTAACGATGGGGTAGGGGTCATTTGAATCAGATCTCGGCAGCACAGCCGTTTGATGTTGCAACTATGTAGGTAGGAGATGCAGGCATTTTCTGTTCCTGCTTCACGCCGTGACAAGTGTCATTGCCTGATGGATCATGAAGGGCTGCTCTCACACATTCCTTTGAAGAACACGGGAAGGGAATTGGCTAGGATAGGTTCACTGGTTGAAGCGAGGGAAAAAGTTCGGCGTTGGTTCAAAAGAGAAGGAGATCCGGATTAGAGCAAAAAAAAGAGAGATAAAAAAAATTTGCGCTACCCTGTTGCAGCAGTCCTTGGCTGTTTGCGCGGGATGGCCTGATGCCCACGGATGGACTAACTGGCATCTGAAAAGGGCTGCAAACAAGGGATTGGAAACTGGCAAGGGAGTTGGGGACTTTTTGTTCTCGGAGGGATTTGTGTGCCGCTGGGAAACGCCGGGAATCTCTCGAGCTTGG
This sequence comes from Trichoderma aggressivum f. europaeum, assembly GCF_033847375.1. NCBI lineage: Eukaryota > Fungi > Ascomycota > Sordariomycetes > Hypocreales > Hypocreaceae > Trichoderma > Trichoderma aggressivum. Next base: position 34,074 of record NW_026946440.1, on the reverse strand, counting down.
GGCGGAAAAGGGTATTTTGTCTTTTTTTTTTTTTCCCCTTGGGGGCGGAACGGTGAGGCTCTGCCTTGGTTCTCGTCCATGGTTACCTCGGACTATCGTTACAGGGCTTAGGCCAGTCTTGACTAGAATAGCATGGATAGCATATCGTACGGCGATATTTTCTTCTCAAGGGCCCGAGAGCCAAGAGTGGCCCGTGGTCGAAGGAGTGGCTCGGTGAAGCGTTGGTGAGGTTGTAGTGCTCGTAACGACGTAGCCGCAAGCCGGCGATGCACGACTCCAACGGCATCGGCCCTTCATGCTGGCCGCCACGCCTCAGTTTCGGCCGCGCGGTTCTAACTCCCAAGAGCGTGCAAGAGGTGAGCGATCCCTATGCCGTTAGTTGCTTCCAAGGCCGCGTTCTGGCGAGTCGGATCCGTTGCCGTTGGCTGCTTACGAGCTTGAGCGTCAAGTTTGTTGTTTGAGCTGAGAGAAGTGTAAGAATGTAAGAAGACGCCTTCACCCTTCTGGCATGGTGGGGCGATGGCCTTGGGCTTCTGGGTGCTTGTTGCGTCTTGGCCGAAGATGCAAGTCATGCCTGCCGTTCCCAGGGAGTCCACTTCCCTCTCGGCCGAGGTTGTACGGATACTCCGTGCCTGGCAGAATGCTCCGTACAAGCTACTCCGTACAGAGTATTCCGTGCAGAGGAAACCCCGTACCGCCCTGCCGATAATCTCACCCGAGGGCCTAGCCTTCGGTGCCTCTGGGACGTGCTGGTACTTTTGGCGCTGGTCCTCGATACTCTCGCGCAAGACATGTCTGCGGTACCCAGGTACGAAGCGATGACGCTAGACTGCAACTCGACGTCGCATCAATTGTCACTTCTCCCTGGATGCCCTCCGGCTTCCAATCCCACCCGGGGCGAGCGTCTCTCAATTGCCTGGTGAGGTATTGTGATGTGACGGACCTTGAATTGACGCCAGCAGTGCTGCCAATGTACGGTCTGCTAGCTCTCGGCCTTACCAGGTTTATCCACGGAGCACTATACGGAGTGCGGACTGCACTTTATATCTGCCTGTACTAGCCACTAGGCAGCTGCATTTCACCGTGCTGGACGGGACCTTAATCCTTTAGCACTGCTACCTTGGTAGTACGAGTACTAGAGCAATGGTACAAGTCGGTCCCGTTAATTGCCTTGGCAGGAAGTCAAAGCATCCATAGCTATCTCCAATTCCGTCCGCCGCGAGCCTTTGCCCGGCTTACCTTGCCTTGGCCATAGCCCACGATAGGCAGGCTATGTAATGATCCCACCGCGCACACTCTCAAAAAAACAAGGAATTGATCCAAAAACGCTCTCGGTGACCAGCCCAGTTCTCCGGGTGAACCACTCAGAGCAGCAGCTCGCCGACGTTAATTGCCCGCCCAGGGAACTCCTCCGAGCCAGGCCCTACCTAGATGCTGTTTCATACGTCTTGCGACATCAACCAGGGCTGCACTCCACCTCCCTGCGTCGCCCTACGGCCTGATTGAGAAGCGACAAAGGTTTTTTTTCTCTCTCACGCTCTTCTTCCTCGCTCCCTGTGGGGCTGATCAACACGGCCAAAGCCGTTGGAGCTAGCGCTGCCTTGAGAATCCCCTCAATCGAAGCTCGATAGATTGTTCCTCAACTTCCTGTTTAGAGGGCTCTCGGCTGATTGATATCAAACAAAGACTCCCCGGCCCGGCATGTTTTCCCAAAGCCATACTTGTACAAGTACTCTCTGCCTCCACTGGCAGGGCAGAGGTCAACGGTCCGCGGTGGCCCCCTCAATCGCTCAATGCGGTAGGCTTCAGGAATCTTTCTCAGGTTGCGCTGCATCTGAACCCTGTACATGACATCGTTAAGTTTACCGCGCCGTGTCTGCCAGGGACTGGCCTTGTTGGCGTCGTCATATGGAAAAAATGACACCGACTTTAGCCGTGATGCCACCCACTCGTTTCGGGAAATTGATGTGTACACGACCAGGGCTACCTATCTATCAAAAAAAAAAAAAAAAAAAAAAAAAAAAAAAAAAACCCAACGACATGAGAGGTTACAGATGCCTCATCTTGATCGCTAACCATTCCCGCTTACTGATCGTAATAGGAGCTTAGACCCGATTTCTTGGCTTGGAACTTTGGCGATAGCGATTACGAATGCTCATTGACGTCAAATTGGCGTACATGGTTTGTCCTTGCACCTTTTCACAACGGCACGCAAGAGGAAGTTGCAAGCAGCGGTGAGTTTATAACATATCGGCGAAGAGCTGCGAACATCCTTAGATGACCTAGCCTGACCTGCAGAGCATTGTTAGCGAGGAGTCTCATAGCCATCGGAACAGGGGTGACTTATCCCCTCACCAGCGGGGGGCTGTCCTCCGGCCATTTCTGGGAGAAGGACAACCAGGACTACCTTCCAAATCTATGGTGTGTCCTTATAATCCAATATTCGTACAAAGTACGTCGTGTCAATGAACAAGTCAAAAATGGTGGCAGCCCGTGAAGTGGACTCAAAGGAGCGAGTTGAGCAGGGAACCAGACAAGTGCTAAACTTTGACACCAACTCGAGATGGGTCCTGGTTCGAACCGTCTCAACTCGATATCGAGTCGTATTCCTGGTATCCGAAATGGACCGATGCCCGGTGCCAATCCTCTCATGGATTTGCTGCCTTCTTCGAGTTCACCTAGTCCAAAGTCCGAGTAGCGTATTGTAGCCTGGATGTTCCGGATGCAGTCAGGGGAGCCTCCTTCTGTTTGTCTCGCACTGCCAACGAAGACTTGTTTTTGTTTCCTCTCCAGAACTCTCATGGTTAGGAGGGCGTCAACACGCGCACAAAACACATCTGTAAAAACCGCGTTATCATCTCGGCAATTCCTTGACGAAATCTACCGAGGAAGTTGCTGGGGAGTCCTTGCAAGATCGAGGGACAGAGCCAACGACCGAAGGTTAATGCGCTTGGTCAGACTAGATGCCGCAGCATCACACACCGAGAGCGGGTGCTATGGTGTGGTCCAGGGGCAACCGGTAAACAGACAGAGATCATGACTTTGGTGGCCGTGTTGATGTATATCCCGAAAGCGGGTGGGCATATGAGGAGCATCCGAGAGCATTGCAGAATGGCATTGGGTTGGTCAAAAACCGTTGCATTTCTGTGTGATTCCAGATGGCCCTCGCGACACTGCTACGAAGCAGGCTTCCGGCAAGGTGCCATAAGGACAGACTGTATATTCTGAAATGCGGTCTTTGACTGCTTGAAGCACTTTCTGTGCTCAAAAGCTCCCATGCCATAGACCTTGCACCAGGGCAACGAAGCCACCGCCGCAGATCCCAACAGACAAGGTCAATCTCTTTGCCTATAATGGCAGCTGCATCACAAGGACAGCCTATTCTCGACCATAGTGCTAATTCCAGAGGAGAGGGCTGACGGGCGTCATCGGACCAGAGACTGCATACTGCATAACCCATGGCATCCTTCCTATTGCGCACTGTTGAGTGACTGGATGTCCCCTCTCCTAGTCCATCGACAAAAAAAGCGATTTAAAAAGGAGATTGGACGACTGAGCGCAAACTGAACCAGATTATTCTTAGGGTTAAGTTCCGAAATACCATCGAGAAACTGTGGCCATCGAGAAACTGTGGGGGAGGCGACGTGCGGATGGAGTGTTGCTTTTGAGGGCAACGAAGGCGGCTCTGCCTTGAGCTACATGAGGAGATCCAGGCGAAAAGACGTACGAAGAAGGCATGATATTGGATAGCGGCGAAATCTCTGGCAACAAATCGAGGAATTGGCGTATCTGAAGTGCTCTGACGGTGGTTGATGAGTAGGTAAGGGAGTAAACATGAGGAAACGCGTGAGGGAGGCATGTGATGGAGAGCTCGACGCACGGACCAAGCAAGCTCAAGAACGCGTAAGCACGTGACTACGAATTTGTTAAATTTACAGTGCATCTGTACAGTGCGCGCCATTTTCACTCAAAGTCCAGCTATTACTTCCTATCTCGTGCCACAAGGCAGCTTATTCTCATTTGTAAAAGAATTTCGCCTCGAGAACCAGTCTGGCACTTATAAATCTCAAAGACGTTGGTTCTTGCATCTACATGGTGCCTGGATACTATGGCAGACTTGGCGGATACTCAGCAATCTCAGCCGAAGATTACACAAGACATCGTGGATGCTGCAAAAACAGCATTTGATCCATCAGCCGCTGCTGAAAGCCGACAAGACGGCTTGCGTGAATACAATGAACTAGTCGAGAGGTAGGTGAGGCTGCTTAGAGGGGGACCGACTTTCAAGACAAACCTGACATGCGGTCAGAACGCAAACATGGATCTTGATACATGCTCTCAACGCTCTGATCAAGCCCAATGTGCTTCCGCCATGGCTAAGGGAGCCGCTGATGAGGAGTCTGACGCATCTGCCACTGCGGTCCGACGGCGTTCGAGCTACAATGGAGTTCGTGTTTGCAGTCCATCCGAGCAATACCGGGAAACCGGCAGATGACAGCGGTAGCCGCGGAAAACAGGGAGCTGCCATTACGCACGAGGCGGTAGCAATTGCAACAAAACTGCTTTCCTCTGTTCCGATTTCGATGAATGCTCAGGAATGGTTCGATGGCATAGCGGGCCAATTCATGGCTTTATTTGATGGCGAAGCTGGGCCTGATGTTGCAAAAACCGCTGCGCAGATTGTCGGGTTCGGTATCTTGGGTAAAAAGCAGTTCGGAGCCCCAGGTAAGAACATGACTTTCAACTATATAGCGATGCGCCATATTCCTTTACGCCTTTACTTATGAGAGGAAACAGGGGCACCTGGTTGGAACGCTTTCGTACAGCCTTTGGTGGAAACCATTAACCCATCGCTGAAATCCTCAAGGGGAGATTCTTTCGGCTCGAACGACGACGATGAGGTTGTGGAGCTGGGCCGAGAAAGAGTCCTTGTTGCTTCTGCTGACCTCGAGAGGTCGCTTAAACGGCTGCAGCTACTAATCATGTCAAATCCGTCACCCGGCCTTTGTAAACGAGTCCTCAAGCCAGTCCAACTGCAACTTTGGGCTCTCGCTTCCTGGATAAGCCCCTCTCAGGACATAGAAAAGCGCTTCTGCAGGCCTGCGCGGATTCTTGTGCAGACCCACTTCAGATTATTCGGTGATGTGGACAACCTCATCCCGTTTATCCGTAATATTCAATGCAAAGGATCCCTGTACGACGCAGAGGGTCTGCAATGGCGATACCACCATGGGTCCGAAGGAGGGATAGAGAGCATTCACCGTCCGTTTGCCGAACAGAAGCAAAACGCGGAACTGGACTGGGGAGAGATTGAGGGCAAATCAACCACCTTGGTTGAATCCCTGAGTTCCGTATGTACAACGGAAGAAGTTTCCTCGGTCTTCTTATACCTCCTGCGACGATGGATACGGTCAGCCAGCAAACAAAGCAGTTCGGCCATCAAGCTAGTCACTCATGAAGAAGAAGCAGACTCTGCCGTCCAAGATCTTGTCGATGTCACTCTGTTGCAGAAATTCATGGACAAGGTTCCGGAAAAACTGATTAGCCATTTCGATCAGCTGCTGGAGCTTATATCGCATGTATTGCGAGCCGACAGCCAGGCACCCCTTGGGGACGATATCATTGGAGTTGTACTCAGTTTACTAAACTTGGTAATCACAGCGCCATCCTTTCAGAAGTCGGACATTAACCCGACTGAGCTGAAAGTTGTCGAAGATGCACTGGCGAGGATTGGGAATGCAGATCGAGGTGAAGCATCGACAACTGCAGGCAATCTGACGATGCTGCTCAAGTACCGGGATGATGTGGAAAGGCCAGATGACAAATCGGCGGCCCCTACTGCCCGTCAGATTGAAGATCGTAAGACTTACGATCTAGCAATGAATTACATTACTGGAGGCGATAACCCACCACCGGTAGTGTCTGAAGGCCTCAACCTATTATCGAATCTGATCATAGCAGAGAGCCCAATATTGGACATATCGGCCGTCACAGTACTGATGGCAAATCTTTTGAAGGAAAACGAGGACTATATCAACTTGCGAGTGATTAAGATCTTCACGCTACTGGCGAATAAGCATCCCAATGCGACAATGCAGGAGCTTCTCGACCATTATCTGGATGCACAGGAAAGATCATCTACAGACACACGCCTCAGGTTTGGCGAGGCAATACTTCAGGTGATTGAGAGATTAGGGGAGACCTTTACGGGAGAGGCCGCCCAGAACGCAGGCGAGAGCATTCTGTCGATTGCAGGTAGAAGGGGATACAGACCCAAGACGATGGCCAAGCAGGCGCGAGAGGAAAGATTGAAAGAGCTGAAGAGGAAAAAGGCAGAAGCCAGTGGAGATGCTGACCGGGACATTGAAATGGCGGATGAGGAAGAAACACCGGAGCAATTGGCCAATAATGAGATACTGGCGCAAATTGTTCAAGGCTGGGAAAGCAAAAGGGGGAGCGAGGATATTCGAATGCGGACTTCGGCTCTTTCCATCTTTGGAAATGCCATTGAGACGAACATTATTGGCATTGGGCCGACTGTAGTCTCGGCAGGAGTCGACCTCAGCATCAATGTCCTCGCCATGGAGCCAGAGCTGGAGAAGGGCATACTTCGACGAGCAGCCATCCTCGTCATCCTCAGTTTTGTGAAGGCCTTGGACAAGGCCAAGGAATCTGGACAGAAACTAGGATTCGGATTGACAAACCAGAGCCGGGAGGATATACAAAGGACTCTCAGCTACATTGCGGCAACAGACAATGACGGGCTGGTTCAACAGCACGCACGCGATGTCGTGGAGAGCCTTGAGAATTGGGGTATGGCAAGCCTGTTGCCGAGTCAGGCAGAGGCGAGCGCCGTCCCCGGTTTGACGAGATTAGCGGGATTGCATGTCAATCCTGAAGGCACCCTGGTGGACGCCTCTGGACGGCCACGGCCAAGGATAGAGGAAGTGGAATGATGGAGGATTGAAGGATGCCGTAAGATAAAATCACCAAAAGTAGTCACACGGAGTACGCCGTACGGATGGAAGAGCCGAGATGCCCAAAAGCCGCTTTACACACAGCGCTTGCCTGTGAAAATGATGACATTGTGCTAAGACGCAATCTCAGCGTGCCGGCCTGCCAAGCCGGCCAGCCGAAGATGGCACGGCTCATCGTGTAGTTGGCTTTCAGGCGTTCGGTGCTAGAGTCACCGTCACGCCGTGATTCGTACTCTTGTGGTCGTGGCTGACTCGGAGGCTCCCCACCCGCGGTCCGTGACATGTCAACTAAGGAAGAAAAAAAAAAGAAGTCTTTTTTTCCCTTATCGATGGCAAGGGACGGCAGAACGGCGAAAAGAAGGGAAGAAAGAAAAAGCAAAACGCCTTTTTTTCTGGCTGGCGTGGCGTAGGATGAATTACGTGTATCCGTGCATTCGCAACACAGCGAAGCAAGGGCGCTGGCTGGGGTGTGACGCAGGGGCCGCATGCGTTTCTCGTTTCTCTTATCTCAAACGGTTTCTGGAGAATAAGGTTGGCTGGCCCGGCCCTTGTGAAAACACGAAGCGAGCAGTCGGAGAGGCACCGTGGACAATAATAGACACGGGGGAAACACCAGTGACACAACGGTGATCCTGGAGGCTAACGCGGTGAGGCGTCTGATGGATCGCCAGAGACTCAGCTCAAGTCAATATATTTGCGACTTTTAGCTCTGGATGCCACTGCGGAACAGCAAAAACAAGCTGAGCGTTTGCGTGAACTTTGGGTACAAGTCAAAACACGCCCGCAGCTGGTTCGTTTCACAAAGGGACGCAGCGGCAGGGGGTCCAAGGGGGCGTCTTGCGGGGGTTTTTCCTCCAAGTCTGGGGGGGCGGTGGCATCAAGCGAGCATGAAGGCGAACATGGCCCACGCCGTTGAGAACGTTGGTGTCAGGATGCAGGCGAGGTGAGGCCAAGCCAACGGCGTCACTGAGTGGATTAATGACTACTATCATGGAAGTGCATGCGCATGCAAAGTGCGGTGTTGAGGAGATGGGCAGACTGGGGGAGAGCAATCAAACAAAATTGGACTGAGTCTGCGAAAGCGTACGGGTACATATCTGTACGCGCACTAACAGGCGAATAGATTAAACTGGAAATGAAGCGAATCAAGGCATTGCAAACCGCATGTTGGGCGATGCAAATTAAGGGCCTTGCTGGTGTTTTGGTCGTCGCCCTGGACAAGGTCGAGCCAATGGGAGACTACCGTCGAAATTGATTCGGTCGGGGGATGCTTGGCACTTTGTTTGTGCTCATTAGAGACTTGTCCAGGCCGGGTTGCGGGATCCGTTTCGGGGCATATTTGGTTATCGGAAGCATCCAAAAGAAGACTTGTTTGGTGTTGAACAAGAAGAATACTATAAGGGAGTGCCAAGTCGTACGAGTGCTTGTACATACACGGAACTGACCGACTCGGTTGAGCGCCGTTGTACAATTACAGGTAGTACGCATTCCGCGTAGGTTACGTACCTGCAATTGAAGTTTTGGTTTCACCGCCTTGTGCTTGATTATCAACCCGCAAGGCAGATTATCATGTGAAGTTATCAACTACATACCTAACTCCTCCACGTTAGCAAGTTCAGCTCAACGCCACAGCGGAAACCACCGCTCAAGACAATGGACAGCCAAACAGCGCCTCTTCCGTGATGGCTGAGTGATTGGCTCTGGGCGCGTCTCAGGTGCTGATGCGGCTCCGGCTTGGTGCTGCGTACCTGCATCGGCCCCTGGCACTAGCAGGCCTTCAGCCAAATGCTAAGTGGCCGGCGAATGTTTAGCGCCGCCAGATTGGTGACATGTCTGCGACTCCATCAGGGGTGGCGGACATGGATAGAGACTAGACGGAAGAGTCAGCAATCAATTGACGCAGCTCGGAGTGCTGGCAGAGGCCCGGCAGGCAACAGAGGGGGCGTGGGGAGCGGCCGATGAAGGGGGCGTTTGCGTTTTGCTTGACCGGCGATGGTGTTTGCTCTCACGGACAAAAAGGCTCGATATCCATCCCGTCCTGACTCGTCTGTTCCCTTCTTCTCTTGTTCTTTTCTTCTCTTCAACGAAAATCCTGCTCTTGTCTGTCTTTGCTCCGGCTCGTCTGTTTGACAGCTACTTCCACTCCTTACAACGGAAAACAAGCTAGACTTTTTTCCATCCATCGGCTTGACGTCGACTTACACTCTCTGAAGATCCTTTTTTATATAAACGCGGAATCGACTTTCGCCCTCTCTCCGAGCTTTATCAAAAGAAACAAAACTCCCATCACACAAATCGTCAAGATGAAGTCCGCTGCCGTTGCTGCTTTTGGCCTCTTCGCCGGCCTGGCCTCTGCCACCTCCCCCATCCGCCACCTGCACTTCCCCAGGTCCAACACCACCACCGCTGCCGTTGACGATGCTGCTCCCACCACGCTGACTGTCATTGCTACCTCGGTTCACACCGTCATTAGCTGTGCTCCCACCGTCACCAACTGCCCGGCTCACCTCAACTCCACCGGTGCTGGCAGCCTGCCCGAGTCGGCCAGGACCACCGTGATTGTCACCGATACCATTGTCCTGGCCACCACCGTCTGCCCCGTGGCCGAGGCTTCCAGCATCTCGTCCTCTCTGCAGGCCGCTCACTCCTCCGGCCAAATCACCGGCTCGACCATCAAGGCCACTCCTCCTGCTGCCGTCACTCCCCCGCCCAACGCCGGCGTTTCTGTCACTGATGTTGTCACCGACAAGACCCTGACTTACACCATTGGCAAGGGAGCCGGTGCCTCTGTCGTCACCACCACCATTCAGGCCACTACCAAGAAGACCATCACCCTCACCAGCACTCTCGGCAACGGTGAGAACGGCCCTGAACCCACCACCACCACCACGGCCACCACTACTGACACGACCTACGTTACAGTCCAGCCGGTGCAGACCTCCGGTGGCAGCTCCGGTTCCAACACTGGTGGCAACGCTCCTCCTGCCAACGTCCCTCCTGCTAACGGCGAGGGTTCTTGCGCCAGCGCCACCGTTACCGTCACCGTCGCCAAGGAGACTGTCACTGTCCCCGCCTCGACCGTCTATGTCACCATTGCTCCCAGCTCTTGTGACTCTGGCTCTGCTCCCGCCGTCACTGACAAGTCCACCGACAACTCTGGCTCCGGCAGCTCTGGCTCCAACTCTGGTTCCAACTCTGGCTCTGGCAGCTCTGGATCCGGCTCTGAGGGCAGCGGCAACAACAACGGCTCTGGCGACTCTGCTGCCACTGCTACCACCAGCACTCCTTGCCCCACTGACATTACCACCACCGTCCGTGCTACTGTCACTGTCCAGCCTTACCCCATCAACAACGGCACTGTTCCCACCAGCGGCGCTGCTCAGGCTTCCGCTTCCGGCTTTGCTCGCCGTCTCCGCCGATAAAGGACTCGTCTCCTTAACAGGAACTACCCTTGTAAGAATATTGTGAAACCCAAAGGTGGAAAACAGGCAATGGGGGGCATGGGATACTGGTTTTTGGAAATCTCGTGGCCAAGAAGGACGCACATGATGAGAAAGAACAATCATAGTCCAAAAAAAAAGAACCAAAGAAACGAATATAGGTTTCTTTTCTACGCTGTTACATGATAGACGTCTATTTGTCGATGCAAAGCGACATAAAAATTTTTTTTTGGATCCACGTGGTTTTTTTTCTTCATGGGCTGTTTTTTCTTTTTGATTGGCGAGGCTTGGTTGGAAGACAAACTTGCCGTGTTGTACTGTACTTGACACTCTGTTTAACATTCATGTGTGTATATTTGATAATGCTCTTTGAGATGGCTGTCGGTGACGGCTTCTGGGCAACCGATTTCTCCGAATTGAACGACTCGTGATGTTACAAAATCGTCTTGCTTGTGTTGCTTGTAACATGATGTGACTGTGTCTTCCAAGTCAATTACAATGAGTTATGTGAATGTATTGACCACACCTGCCTAAAGACATAACACAACACCTTGCCTTTCATATACACACCATTCATTCGTCCAATCAAACCCATCGTAACGTAGCTAATATATAGGTATAATACACATAAGCGAGCCTCCTTGGTATCCGGAATACACTCCGCTTGACCAATTACCTTGTACGCCCATAAGAAACACAATTCTCTAGACAGATGGGGGAGTCCCTCACTCTTCCTTCTACCCAAGCACCACACGTTCATATTGCTCTTGGTTCAACTGCCGAAACAGCACATCTTGCAGAGCAGCACGACTACGCGCCAGCTGCGGTACGATTCCATCAGCTTGCTGGAGGTTGCTCCTGATGCTTTCCATGTGGTCACTAAGCTGAAGAGCCAGAGACTTGAGCTCTGGATCTTGAAGATCCTAAAAAAAAAAAGGCATCACTGTTAGTTATTTCATACAACCTTTTTTTGCTTCCACTTCAACTTCCATCTATTAGGGAAACAAAGAAGAACAAGATAAGAGGGAAAAGGATGTGTGACAACTTACACTAAAAAGGCCTCCGGAAAGAGAGACCCCGGAGGGGGTAAAAGATATTTCTTGCTCTTCCTTTTGCTTCCGTTGGGAATGGACCGTCTCGGGCGTTGGCGCCAGAACATGCGCCTTCTTCAACAAGCCGCGATACTCCCTCCCCTGAGCCTTGGCACTGGACTCCAAGTTACGCAGCGTTTCGTAATCCCTCTCCAGCTCCCTCTCCAGCTTCTCCTTCTCCCTCGTCAGCAACTCGACCGCGTGAAGCGCCGGGTCCAGCTGTCGCTCCAGCGCCATCTTCGCGTCGAGCACGCTTTCAAAGTCCAGCTCCGTGGCACGGCCGTCGGGCACGCCAGCGGCTCCCGGCGCGGCGCCCGCTTGTCTCCCACGAGGCACCCGGGCCGATGGCATGCTTGCTGGGGGGAAGGGGATGCCGCGTGCGATTTTGCGCGTGATGCGGTGAGAAACGAGGCGTAGCGCTGCGGAGGTGTGGTTTTGGCGCTGTTCGGAGCCGGAGAGACGCTGGAGGACGGGACGGTGGGCGAGGACGAGCATTGAGTTGGCGGCTGCGACGGTAGATTCGGGTAGGGGGCTCCATTTCGATTCGATGGTGGATTGGCGGACGCGGTTGATGTGAGGCGAGACGTGCGGGTATGGTTTTGAGGGTGAGGGAGCGACGTCGTTACCCTCGTCCTCGACATCGGCATCTTGGGGAGGTCGACGCTGTTTCTTCTTCGATGCTGGTCCGGGCTCAATAGCGGGAGCCCTTCTTGCGTTAGGAGCAGGTGAATCTTCTGTGGCTGCTCCAGTTGAGACTCTTGTACGCCCAGCGGGGCGGCCGCGGCGTCGGCCTGATGTCGTGTTTGACGGGCTGTCAGTGGTAGTCTTTGCTTTGGCGTTGTCGCTGGGTTTGCTCTGGATCTTGTTTGGAGCACTGATATCTCGTAATGATGGTCGGCCTCGCTTTCGTGGCTTCGCCTCTTGCTTCCCCTTTGTTGGGCCGCGTTTTGGCACCTCTTCCTCGTCTTCCCGTCGAGCCTGCAGAGAGGGCCGGCCTCTCTTCCGTTGCGCGGGCACTCGCTTCTGATTCGGGGTCTCGTTTTGCAGCTGATCCTCGTCCGAGTCTTGCGCAGCGCCATTGCTTTGCAAACTGGTCTGCGATTCGACATCCTCGCTATGCCGTGCCCGCCCACGCCTTGGTGCGTCTTCATCTTCAACTTCCCGACTCTTGATCGAAGGCCGTCCTCGCTTCCGCTTTTGCTGGGGCGGCGTCTCTTCATCCTCGTGAATTAGATTCCTCGGTTTGCCACCTAGCGACGGCCGCCCTCTCTTTTTCGCGGGCTTGGAACTCTCTGGTGAAGGGCTGGGCTCATCGTCTGGGGAGCTCAAGCTTTTCCTCGGCCTCCCGCGCTTCTTGGCGCGCACCTGATCGGGTGCATCGGTGTCGTACGCTTCAGTCACATAGTTGTGCTCTTGCGACGCGTCGATATCGAGCTTGGACGCGTTGGATGGCCGCCCGCGTTTGCGCTTCGGGACTGCAGACTGTGAAGCAATTAGATTTCCATGCAACGAAATGGTCCCGATTGAAGACACGGCAAAAGGGTCAAGTTACCATTATAATTGTAAACCAATGTTTGCGCAAGAGATACTGTCGGTCGAATCGAGATGGTGCGAGTCTGTTCAAACACCCAAGAAGAACAAAAAGCCATTTGATGCGTCAAACGAGCATGTGCATGACGCTCGCTTTCTGTGGTCGGAACATTGAAGCTTCCAATCATCGCCTCAGGCCTGCAACAGCCTCTAACTCGCCCAGTGACGCCTCCAGCGGCTTTTCCCAGCGGGGGCCCGTGCGCTGTGGGCTTCTAGATCGAAGCGGCTTCAGGCGGCTTGCAACCCCGCGTCTGGATTCGTTACAGCACGTGCATGCTCTGTAGCATTTCAACGGCATCAATTGGATCAAATGCCCTCCAATTGATCTTTGGGAGTTTATGAAATTAATATCCAGCACCCCCAGAGACAGCATGAGGCTCAAGTGTCGGAACAGGATGCAGAGGGGAGACTGTTGCTTACATGTACTTGATTGTCTCGTACCTAGTAGGTTCAATGGAAGGATCTCCTACTATCATCACTCTACTACATCTACCACTATAGCTAGGTAGATTCCTTCTATTTTGTTATGATATGAATTGTAATCGACACCTTTGATGTATCAACTCCGCATATCACCGCCTATTTAGGCATCCGACGATTCAATTGGTCACGCAATATCAAGACACCATTGAGCTTCATCTTGGTACTACTATTGCTGCAGTATCTCATCCATCTCCTCCCTCTCGTTCAAGGCCATCAAACTTCCTACTGTACTGCCTAGGCAGCATCCAAGCACATGCAAAATGAGGTGATGGAAATTGATCCTTTGCCGCGCCAATAATCCACCAGCGAGCGCTAAGGCAGAAAAAGAACCTGAGCTGGGAGCGCTTGGCCTCAACTTTGTTGAACTAAATACCCATAAATGCTCAACAAATCAAACCGAGCGGCCAGAGCACTTGATCCGGCGGCGTTTGCTCGACAGGGGCCACATTTTCTCCAAACTTTACTCTGGATTGAACATTCCCGCCGTCTCGGAGCTTTTTCTTTGCTTCCATCTTCTTCCATTCATTCTTCTTCCTCGTGGACGGGCGTACGCCGAGTACCTGTAGTGTAGATAACGATTTCTGTATCTTAGGGATCTTTCTGTTTTCTTATACTCCTTTCTTCTTTCTCTCTTCTCCCGGCTTGTGCTTGGACCTCGGGATTTGTATACATACACGGCCGGACTTAATTCTTCCCCACCACCACAACAACAAACATCGCCGTCACAATGCGCTTCTCCGCAGCTGCTTTCGTCGCGGCCTTGCCCGCCCTCTCCGCCGCGCAAGAGAATCCTCTGGACCAATACGTTGCTCAATTCCAGCAGGTCTTGGGTCAGGCCAGCTCTTACATCCCAACCCCCAACAAGTACGATGCCGCTGCCGCCGAAGCGTCCAAGACGGGCCCCATGAAGCTCTCCGTCTTGGCCCAGCACAACTGGGAGGACACTCTCTATGCGCCTGTGGCGGCCGGCGCAAAGACGCCAGAGGAGTGGTGGATCTTGATCACTGGCGGAAACAAGACGTGCTTTGGTGAGTTGTTTCATTCGCCCCGAGGTGCAAAACCTCCTCAATGGTATAATGTGTCCGACTAAACTCCTCTGGTTTAGGCCGCTGTGACCAGCTTGAAACCGCTTTCCACGGGGCTGCTGCCAAGTTTGCGGAGCTCCCAACCACTCCTCACATGGGCATCCTCAACTGCGACAACCAGCCCATCCTTTGCAATTCCTGGGGCGCCAACGTGGGCAACATCTGGGCCTTCCACATGCTCCCCAAGCCCGCCCCCGTCGACATCTACAAGAAGAGGCTTAACCTCACCACCGTCACTACGGACGAGATTGTGCAGCTGCAAGAGGCCGGCAACAAGGAGGACTTTGTCCTCCTCGAGTCCTTCTGGCACCCCTTCAACGGCAAGGCCGCCGAGCTTGGCTTGTCCATCCCTCTTGGCTATATTCTCTGGGTCTTCAACCTCCTTCCCCAGTGGGCGTTTATGCTCATTGTCTCCTTCGCCAGCCGAAGCATGATGTAAGTCTGAAATCAAATCCATTCTCCGCGTCCATCTATTCGGCTGCGCACGTAGCTAACGGTCATGACCAGGGGCAACCGAGCTCAGCAGCGGGCTCAACAACGTGCCCCGGCCGCCGCCGCCGCGCCCAAATAATCAACCATCTAGGGAAGATCTGTATGAGTTTGCCTTTGGGGGGGCTTTTGGATAATGACCCAACCTGGAGCATTTGGATGCAATGATGTACATGATTTTAAGATGGGGACAACCCCCCCGGCGGTTTGTTTTCTTTGAATAATACCAACCCGAGGGCTGTTGGTTTCGTAAGCTTTTTGGGTATCATGAGTTACGTAGCTGTTTATGAAAAAGGAAAAATTCGAATAGTCACGGTCATGACTTGTTCTCGCATGCTTCTTGCAGTGATTTTAAGCCATTGACAATCTCATCTCGGAGTTTGCCGTTGGCCAGTTTGCCGTAGCGAAGATCGCTCAGCCCACCAATCGTCTGCTGGATGGACTCTTGGAGAGCTGCCTCTTCTTCTTCAAGCCTCTTTATCTCTGCTTCAAGTGCGCCAACGGCACCTTCCAGCTCGGGAATCACAGAGTTGAGGCTATGCGTTGCGGTCTTCAAACCAGAGTCGTGACCAAACAGCTGCGCCCCCATCAGCATAAGCTTTTTTCTCTCTCGCCCCAACTCAAAAGATATGCATGAAGAAAAAGGCGAGTTCGACAACTTACCGCTCTCTCCATCTCAACCTCGCCATCTACATCTTCCCTTTCCGCCTCTCTCCTCAGTCGCAGAACCTCCCTTCTCATGACCACCCCGCGCTTCACCTCATCCTGGATGCTCGCAGCCACGGCGTCAACCACCGCATTGCGCTGCGCCTGCAAGTCGCGGTACAGAGACCGCAGTTGATGCGAATTGTGGAGCGGCCGGGGGAAGAGGAGCACGAATTGGTTGAAGGTGGTGATGGATGGAAGGGGTGCTGGCTGAAGGAGGTAGTTTGTGAGGATGTCGGATTCTGATGGTGGCGGCATTGCGGCTCTGTGGCTGCGGGTTTGAGATGGTCCCCGTGGAGAGACTTTTTCGTTTGACACGTTGAATCAGATGGAGTGGAATTGGGGTTTGGGTTTGGGTTTGGTGGCGGCGGTGAGTGTAAGTTCCATAGATCGATATTTGTTGTATTGAGGTGAAATGCTGGACGCGTTTATGTGAGTGAGTGAGGGTGCAATAAACATTGAGTTTTAGCAGTGGCAGCACCACCGTATGAGTGGGTCAGCGTATGAAACCCACACCAGCATCAGGCCCATCATACTCGTGCAGTATTCAACGGATACATCGCTTGCCTCAAGACTGCGACGTCACGGCAAATCCGTATAACGGACTTGTTTTCTTTACACTTTCCGTGCTGTTACAGCTAGGTAGCTATTATAGTCCAGATCCATCATCATACCTGACGCAATTCGTATCGCCCAGCATCCCCCCAGATAGTGACTCTGTAAGGTACGCAGATATCCACCCCGCCTACTTTATACGTCGCATCGTCCGTGAACATCTTGACAGCATTGGTGCTTCAAGTCAAGCCCGGGAGCTCGCATCGTCGAGGGAAGTGGTTGTCGGTGTCCAAAATTCGAGTGTTTTCCCTTGGCCATTCAACCTTGCGTTGGCAGCCTCCTTCATATATCTTGCAGTTGCCCTCTGTTCATCGGGGGAAAAGCTGCGATGCAGCTGATTTTGCGTTGAGGCTACCCCGGTGATTTGCTCCCATCCATTTTGATTCTCGTCCGACGCATCTTCGGTTGTTGTTTTTTTCTTTCTTCGCTGATCTCTGGTGGATAGAATATAGTCAAGTATACCACATATTGATGGAATGTTGGAGACTTCGACGGTCCTTTTCCGCTGGCACATTGCTATCAAACAATACGTGCCGCGAACGGGGGTATCTTGGCCATTTCATCACCGACAAGAGGATGACCCCTCAGGCTATCAATCCGCAGGGTTCAGCACTTCGAGATAATAAAAAAAAAGCTTGTTATCTTGTTGGGAGATACTATGCAAAGGATCGGTTCGCTCACGGTTGCGCCAAATGTCTAACCAGTTGTGCAACATCAGCATCAGCACTTTCATCCTGCGAGGTCAAGGATCAGCCATACCAGGATGCCCATGGCAGCAACCACCAGGTCAACAGAGCGATGCGTTCACAGCATGGCAACATTGCCGTTGGCGATGGCTCCGTCTCCGAGATGGCAGACCAGATCATTGGAACGCGCGAAAATCTGCAGAGAGCCGAAGCTGCGTTGGGACGCTCTGACGATGCCGTCTCAACCACACAAACTCGGTCGGGTTGCTTCATGGCGCTGCCAGGATTGCGATTGGGTTGTTCCGAGGCATCTAGACCGCCCAGACCATTCAAGATAGGCTGTCGAATCTGGATGCTGGGCCATGTCGTCTGGGGCCCCGATACTACCAGACGCTGCCGCCATACGGGGGTGTACTGCGGCTTATGTGCAGATAAGCACGATGAATCCTACATACTAAACCTACATGTATCACGATAATCACGACGGATAAGTGGTAGCGTCATGCGCATGCCTTTCCATGATGGCTTCTCCTCCCCGGGCAAAAGAAGTCGCCAGCAGCGATGGGGATTTATTTTACGCCTCTCTCGTGTGAAAAGATTGACTCGATGATTGTCCTATGGCCGCATTGCGAGATCGGATCAATGGAGCTCATCTTTTTTTTTTTCCTTCTCGACCCAACTAGGAAGACCCCTAAATCGTCCGTCGTTGAATCTACGCACCCAACTCCGTGGGGTGGATTTTTAGCTCCAAAATGCTACAGTACAGCACGAGGGGGTACTTTCTCTGGCATGTACCTGGCACGGAAGTACTGTTACGGCTGCCTGCAACCCCGTACTAAGAAAGCTCAATGCATTGTTTCACCCGCGATCTGCCCTGTTGTGGGAGCATGAGAAAAGTTTGCACGATCAAAGGTTAGGCGCAGATGAGAGAACACGGGGCATCTTCCTATTCGGACACTTGGTAGTGGTCGAATTGATGTTTTTTTTTTGAGGCGATGGGAATTTGATATTGGATCTCTGCTGAGATGTTATCTCATTGTGCATGATGCCCGACTGAATCTCGCAGTCTGACATACAGGTAGGTACTTGTTCCCGTGGTACTCATGTAGGTAAGTTTTCGGCGACCAAAGCCGCTTACTTGCAGCTTCCCCCATACAATGCCAAAAAAAAACATTGAAGGAATCTACCAAATAGAATTCATACTGTACTCCTGTAGGAAGAATTACTGAGGTGAATGAAGGTCTCTGTATCACATACTCTGCTGTAAAAAATAATTAATCAATGGAGGGGGTTGGTAGGAGGTAGGTAGATAGACAAGGGGACATGTGCTTGGGGTACTCGTACTCCGCAGAGCTCAACAATAACGCAGGAAAATTCTGCACTTGACTTCGCTAGCAATGCACCTCGACTGCAGCGGTGATCTCTAATATGTAATACGGGGGGGCAATGGCAAAAAAGTGCAGTGTAATCATTTTGCCATCCACCTCCCAATGACACAGACGTACATGTACATGCCGCGTAGATGCCCAAATGCTCTTCTTTTCCCCCACTCTTCTTCTGGTCTCGAATTCATTTCAACGGGTTGGTAGCGTCAAGATGAGAGTGAGTACGAGTACGAGTAGCGAGAGGAATGCCGTCTGATCCAATTTTGCATGTGCTCAACGATTATCACTCGCTGCTAACCCACCTGCAACCCACAGGGCCACTAAGCAGGTACTTGCCCCCAGTAGCAGCGCTCCATATCAACTACAGGTCCTGCGCTAAGCAGATCCATATTGATCCCAGGCCTTAGTAGATACGGCCAGCCAGCGGCAAGGATGGGCAGAGCCTGTCATTACGCACGGCTATGAATAAGATTCGGCCTCACAGCTTGAGAGCTCCGATGGCGCAAATCGCGCAATTCGCTGACGCCCAGCCCCGGCTAGGTCTAGTGACTCTAGCCCATAGCAGAGAGAGCCGTGTGGCCAGACAGCAAGCAGAGCAGAAATTGGTTGATCCGTGATTGAATGCTCCACCGAGGAAAAAAAGACCCGATCAAGCAGACCCGACCGCCTTCGTCTTACCCCTCCCCCGCTCGGCGCTTTTCCTCGATACACTTAATAGGTGCTGCTCTCGCTCTTCTCTCCATCCTCTTCCTCTCCATTCTCTTCACAGCGTGTCCTTTTCCTCTTCACTCATCTTCTTCCGCTGCTGATACAGGCAGGGCTATTTGGTTGATAACCAGTGAGTCTTGCGTCTGCTCTTCCGCTGTCCATCTCTACGTGGGCTTCAATTACGCCGAACGTCTCAATTGACTTGGTTTCTCTCTTCTGCAGCGACTTTTTTATCACAGCTTGTCCAGTCCGTATCCAAACCAATTGCCAAAATGGTTCAGTCCGCAGTTCTCGGTTTCCCCCGTATGGGTGTTAACCGTGACCTGAAGAAGGCCACCGAAGCTTGTTAGTCTTCCCTTGCTCAACCTCCTCAACCCCCCCAACGCCTGCAGAAAAATTTTCTCTAACATTGACATGTGCAGACTGGGGTGGAAAGATTTCTCAGACTGAGCTCCTCGCTGAGGCCAAGAGACTTCGTCTGGCTCACTGGAAGATCCAGAAGGATGCCGGCGTCGACATCATCCCCAGCAACGACTTTGCCCTGTACGACCAGGTTCTCTCTCACATCCAGGACTTTGGTGTATGTTACAACCCTCCCTCGTTTTCCACAACAATAAGCCCCGGACCAATGCTGACTGTGAATTGACAGGCTGTTCCTGAGCGTTACACCAAGGATGGCCTTGACACTGTTGACCAGTACTTCGCCATGGGCCGTGGCCACCAGAAGGGAGGCGTCGATGTCCCCAGTCTGGAGATGGTCAAGTGGTTCGACTCCAACTACCACTACGTCAAGCCTACCCTCCAGGATGGCCAGACCTTCAAGCTGACCGCCACCCCCAAGGCCGTTGCCGAGTTCAACGAGGCCAAGGAGGCTGGCGTCACTACCCGCCCCGTCCTGGTCGGCCCTGTGAGCTTCCTGCACCTCGGAAAGGCCGACCGTGGCCAGTCCGTCGACCCCATCGACCTGCTCGACAGCCTTCTGCCTGTCTACGAGCAGCTCCTCGTCCAGCTCAAGGAGGCTGGCGCTGAGACTGTCCAGATCGACGAGCCCGTCCTCGTCTTCGATCTCCCTGCCAAGACCAAGGCTGCTTTCAAGCCCGCCTATGAGAAGTTCGCCAGCCTCGGCGACAAGATCCCCAAGCTGGTCTTCACCACCTACTTCGGTGACATCGTCCACAACCTTGACCTCCTCCCCAAGGACATCTATGCCATCCACATTGACCTTGTCCGCAACCCCGAGCAGCTCGACGCCGTTCTCGGTGCTCTCGGCCCCAAGACCGTCCTGTCCGCCGGTGTTGTCGACGGACGAAACATCTGGAAGACCAACCTGAAGCGCGCCATCGAAACCGTTGAGACCGCCGTCCAGAAGCTCGGCAAGGACCGTGTCATTGTCGCTACCTCCTCCTCTCTCCTCCACACCCCCCACACCCTCGCCAGCGAGAAGAAGCTGGACGCTGAGATTGCCGATTGGTTCTCTTTCGCCTCCGAGAAGGTGGTCGAGGTTGCCGTCATCGCCAAGGCCGTGACTGAGGGCCCTGCCGCCGTCCGTGAGCAGCTCGAGGCCAACGCCAAGTCCATCCAGGCTCGTGCCACCTCTCCCCGCACCAACGACCCCAAGGTCAAGGACCGCCAGTCCAAGATTGTCCCTGCCGACTACAACCGAAAGTCCGAGTTCCCTGTCCGTATCGATGCTCAGCAGAAGAAGCTCAACCTCCCCCTGTTCCCCACCACCACCATTGGTTCCTTCCCCCAGACCAAGGAGATTCGTCTGTCACGAAACAAGTTGACCAAGGGCGAGATCACCGCCCAGGAGTACGACTCCTTCATTGAGCAGGAGATCCGGGACAACGTCAAGATCCAGGAGGAGCTTGGCATTGACGTCTTCGTTCACGGTGAACCTGAGCGTAACGACATGGTCCAGTACTTCGGTGAGCGCCTGGACGGCTATGCCTTCACCACCCACGCTTGGGTTCAGAGCTACGGCTCTCGATGCGTCCGACCCCCCATCATTGTCGGTGACATCTCCCGTCCCGCCCCCATGACCGTCAAGGAGTCCAAGTACGCCGTCTCCGTTTCCAGCAAGCCCATGAAAGGTATGCTGACTGGACCCGTCACTTGCTTGCGATGGTCTTTCCCTCGTGACGACGTCCACCAGTCCGTCCAGGCCGAGCAGCTTGCTCTGGCTCTCCGTGACGAGGTCGTCGACCTCGAGAAGGCCGGCGTCGACGTCATCCAGGTCGATGAGCCTGCTCTCCGCGAGGGTCTCCCTCTCCGCTCCGGCACTGAGCGTGATGCCTACCTCAAGTGGGCTGTCAACGCTTTCCGCCTGTCCACCACCGGCGTTGAGGACTCCACCCAGATCCACTCTCACTTCTGCTACTCTGAGTTCCAGGACTTCTTCCACGCCATCGCTGCCCTCGATGCCGATGTTCTGTCCATCGAGAACAGCAAGTCTGATGCCAAGCTGCTGAGCGTCTTCGTCGACTCTGCCTACCCCCGCCACATCGGACCTGGTGTCTACGACATCCACTCTCCCCGTGTTCCCAGCGAGCAGGAGATCAAGGACCGCATCGAGGAGATGCTTCAGTACCTCAAGCCTGAGCAGCTCTGGATCAACCCTGACTGCGGTCTCAAGACCCGTCAGTGGAAGGAGACCAAGGAGGCTCTCGCTAACATGATTGCCGCCACCAAGTACTTCCGTGCCAAGTACGCCAAATAAACAAATCACATTTTGTTTTTTAAGTTTCCTGCGATTGCAACGTAGGATGGCCTGGCTTTTGAACGGGAGCAACATTCAACCACGTTGCTCCTGTAGCTGGGCACGATTTCAACATCGGCGTTTGGGCATGATTTAGGTGACAAAGCCTTGGGTTATTACGGCACCCACCAAAAAAAGGTTCTTTTCATCATTTTGGGATTCGGAAAGGTCGGTTGGGTGAGCATTCAACATATGCATATGTGCGTTGATTCTCCTGGTTAGGAGAAAAAGCATTGGTAGTTTTCATTAGGATGGTTATCCAAAAGTCTTCAACAAGGCGTTTATGAGGAGAGATGAAATCAAAGGCAAATGAGTTTTATGAGGTTGGTAGTTAGCAATAGATACCCCGATTCAACCTGGGAAAATAAGGAGAAGAGATTCAAACCTGGTGAATATTATTTTACTGCAGCTGCCGGCCACTTATACATGTGACTTGTCTTGGTTTTTGTTTAAGATGGAGGAATAAGTGAGACGTAAAAAGGGGAACCAATAAAAGCAGCAGAATGGCACTGACTGCTCCAATTGGTGAAGCTGGTGTACTTGTAGGGAGGCTTCGCGTCGCGTGAATTTTTTATAAAACTCATCGGGGTATCTGTAAACATTGGCCTGCTTGCATTTTGCGCGCTTCTTGTGCTCCGTATTACGTGCAGGCCAACTGCTCCCAATTGGGGCTAATTGTAGTCGCAGGTACCTGTACTCCATTTTGGGGCTGATTTTTTCTCGTAGTCACAGCGTCTTAAGGCTGCCGGGGTGCTGCTGGGACCGCCTAACAGCACATTTTAGTGGCTACCGGCACAGCAGCCAGGGGCTCAATCGCCAAGGTACTCCTCCGTACTTTATTCACTTCCATCTCACTCACGTGTCTCCCTGTACGTACAATTCCTTTTCTTCATCTCGCCATTCCCAAACCCTATCATCGCCAATTGCAGATATCTCGCCGCTAGATATCACAGAAAGCCTTTTCCATCTCATCCCATCCGTCAGCGGCTATCCTTTGACTCACAAAACTAAAAGGGGGGCCCGTTCACGTTTTCATCATATTTTCATCATGGCTCCTGCGCGACAACAGCCGCCTCCGCCGTTTGGCAAGGACGAAAAAGTCCTCTGCTTCCACATGGACATGCTGTATGAGGCCAAGATCATGGACGTCCAACCTGCAGAGAAGCCCAATGAAGGATATCGGTACAAGGTGCACTACAAAGGCTGGAAAAACACGTGGGACGACTGGGTTCTGGTGGACCGGATCCGGCCCTTTGACGACGAGCACAAGGAGCTGGCAGCCCAGCTTCACGCGCAACTCAAGAACAGCATGCAGAAGACGTCCAAGGTGCCCAAGAAGATTGTCAAGAGCGGCGGCGAGTCGGCGCGTGGCAGCGAGGAGCGGGGGTCTGCCGTCACTCAGGGAGGCAGAGGAGGTAGGAGAGGCAAGGACTGGGAACTGGAGCAGGTAAGACTTGATTTGCCATCAGCACCCGATTATCCCCTGTTTTCATTATCCTTTTTGTTGTTCCATTGCGAATATCTCAAAGTTTCGTGGCGTTTTTTCTTTCTCGTCCTCTCTTTTGCTCATGGTATTTGTGTACTCCATGAGCCGCGTCTCCTGAGATACCTTCAACCACCACCCCGGCAAGTGCCGGGCCACGCAAGCTGCACGGAGGGGGTTTGGTGAGAGGCGAAATCCAAATCTATCGGCCATGTCTAGCTTTTTTGCTGGAAGTCTTTTTCCCTTTGGTGGCTTTATACTCGCGAAAACTATGAGCATGGAAACACGCAGACCAGCGCAGTTCAGATATCGTCGCTTTGGCAACCAGCCTCTTGTGGATGTTTACGTTCTTAAACTTTGCTTCTCCCGCGGTTTTGCACGTATTCGACGACTCAAGTGAGAAAACCTTGCATGTTTGTGGCGTTTCCGTCGACATATATCATCTCGCTCTCCCCTACGTTGTTGTCCCCTGATCTCTCTCCCACAACATCTTCTTCAATTCCAATTACCAGATCTCATTGAGAAACTCGTTGAGTAAAACAACACGCCTTCCGCCAGCAATAAGTCAGCCAAGATGCCAATGAAAGCAAACGAAACCCTCTTGCCGCGCTCCCGTTACGGGCGTATCATCAGGCCAACCCTGAAAAGACAAATTGCTTCATCACTGGCTGCCAAAGAGCCGTCTGAGCCAGTCCGAAAGCGCAACCGAGTCATAACAAACTCTCCTCGCAAGGCCGATGTTGAAGCAATTTCCAAGCGTGTGCCTGACCCGAAATTTGAACCTGAACCTCAACCTGTCGTTGGGCAATCAGGGCCAATTCGAAAACGCATCTGGATAAATCTCACGCGTAACGGCAAGCCTATCTGTCCTAGGAAGAGCGTTACAGAATCAACTCCCAAGGCTAAACCAGCATCTACGCCTGTCAAGACAAAGAAAATCACCAGATTTCGATTTTTGCATAGGTGGCATGTGATCAAAGTTGCCAAGACTGGAATTGACATCTCTTCCTGATCATCACGAATCTATTGATTGCCAAAGCCAAGCGGCTTCTATGGTGTATCTTACTTTACACTCTCTTTCATCTTTCTCTATCTCGACTACCTATGTGTTTGGCTTATTTCGGTCGCTTTTCATCTACCCCTACTTTCACATTGTACATGAAAAGATTTTTTTTTCCTATGAGATTTTTTTTTCTCCAGGTGTTGTCTAACAAGCTTCAGGAGGATGCTTTCCACAGCAAGCCAATGATCAACATTTCTGTGCCCGATCATATTCAGGCCATGCTTGTTGACGATTGGGAAAATATCACCAAAAACAACCAGCTTGTACCATTGCCTCATCCAAACCCAGTTACCAAGATTTTTGAGGACTATCTTGCCGTTGAGCGGCCGCGCAGAGAAGAGGGCTCATCTAGCATGGACATCTTGGAGGAAGTTATCGCCGGATTTCGAGAATATTTCGAAAAGGCTCTAAGCAGAATACTTCTCTACAGGTACGTGGATCGACTGCTCGTTTCGGCGGGATGTCTACTAACATTGATCCAAGATTTGAGCGTCATCAGTACATGGATGTGCGGAAACTGTGGGATAATGCCGACGAGAATTCTCAGTACAAGAATGTTTGCGATGTTTACGGCGCAGAGCATCTCGCGCGTCTTATTGGTACGTAGACGCCGCGACTGACGCACTTTTTATCGCGCACTTGGCTAACCTCTACCTTGTAGTTTCATTGCCCGAGCTCCTTGCGCAGACGAATATGGATCAACAGTCCGTATCACGCCTTAGAGAGGAAATCGGCAAGTTCACCACTTGGCTGGGCCGCAACTGTCAATCATATTTTGTCAACGAGTACGAGACTCCATCTCAAGAGTACATTGACAAAGCTCGAAGCTTCTAAGTGTCCTTATCTCGTTAGCAGCCACAAAAGGAGAATCGAACTGCCCACTTTCGTCTGTCGCCAGAGTCTTGTTTACCTTCTCTCGGCTACTTTTTTTTTTGCCCGCTCCCCTCTTGTTTATTGTTTGTTTTTAATATCTAGTTGGAATCACGACAACACACTTGCGCTGCCAATGGCAAAGTCGGCGGCAGCAACTTGTTGGCTTGATGGTGGTTTTTACTTGCCCCTTGACACCGCATTTTCTGTGGGATTCTCGTCTTATTGAGGGATTCGTTTGGTCACACGGCACTGGATAGGATTAGCAAGGTGTTAATGCGACGAACCCGGTGCTTTCTTTTGGTTTTTAGATGAGGCTGTTTTTAGGTAGAGTCGAGGGGAGACGGGGAGTTAGTTTAGTTTCAAGATAATGCGGAATGCTTTTCTTTTGTCTTTGCCTTTTTTTTTAAAAATCGCCTCGGTGATTCCACATGACTTGTTTGTGCCCATCCCGCTTTGTAACTGGGCATGTTCGTCTTTTTGCTTCTCTTCGTACATTGTTGCTGTTGATATCGTACAAGTTCATCTTGTCCATCCCGCTATAGTTCCTCCTCAACCGTACACACATATATACATAAACATCTCCAAACCCCCTTGCGTTGGAAGTATTTCCCCCCTTCCTTTGCAATCATCATCCCCCCTCTACATCGCGAGCCATTCTCTTCTCACATCCGCTGCACCGGCCTCTCGACGTAAAACCCCTTCTCCGGCGTCCTCTCCGCCTTGACCTCCCGCTTGGTCAATCTCCGCTCCACCTCCTGCACGCGCACCAGCTCCTTGACCTTCATAATCATACCCGCGAACTGCGGCTCCGCCGGGTGGAAGACGGTCTGCATGCGCCGCCGCAGGCCGAGCGCCTGGAGCACGCCGCGCGTGCGCTCGGGAAGCCCGATGGCTGACCGGTGGAGGGTGATGCGGAAAAAGGACATTTTTTTTTGAATTGGAATTGGAATTGGAATTGCTCTGTCGTTGTCTCGGCTAGCGCATTCGTTAGTTAAAACCCAGTGAAGTTGAAGAGATGGAGAGAGAAAAAGATGCGAATCCATTCGTACAATTTGATTCTTCTACGAGGTAAAAAAGCGATTCGACCCCGCTAGCTCCAGAACAAAAATTGGATTTCCGCACACTACAAGTGCTCCCCGTTCTTATCGTCTCGAATCTTCGGGGTACAGGATTAGCGATTGTGAAGAAAGGGCTGGGTTTTGGGGGAATTGAAGCTGCTTCAATTGCGTTGAGCCTGGAGCTAAAGTGCCTGTAGTTGCGCGATAAGATAAGTATCATGCAACTTGGATTAGTATCGAGGTAGCCTTGCGGATCACGTGATGGGATGCAACAAGACAGAGACGGGAATGAAATACATCAAGTCCTGCTTCTTTCAAATGAGTTGCTGAGAAAGAATTAATTGATTATATATAAAATAATTGGTTTATAATTACAGCAAAGGAGTCATAGGAAAAGACATGGCTGTGAATTAATTTTTTGGTCTCTATTGTCATCAATAAAAAAAAATGATTTAATACTTCATAACGTTCCCTCCGCAGCGACTACGGGCTATGTGTGCTGCTAACTTTAGGTCTTGACAAACCACTTTCCCATCCCAGATTGCCTTCATCAAATTCCCACAACTATTGTATAATATATTCTGATTGCTCCTTTTGTTTCCTCTCAGCTTCCGCTTACATCTGGACCTCGACTCTGCCCTGGCCGCTGGGTTGGCCCTCGTTGAGGTTGGGCAGCAGGTAGGTGATGTCATCCCAAGGATGGCGGTACAGACCGGTGCGCAGTCTCTTCTGGTCGAGGAAGTGGGCAATGAGACCAATGCTTCGGCCCAGGACGAACAGACCGTTGAGAACACCCATGGAAAGGTAGTCCTCGGCCTCTTCGGCGGAGAAGGCGCCGCAGTTGCGCATCAGGTCGACGAAGCACACGGCAATGCAGCCGTCAACGTTGAGGATCAGGCTGTCCTTCTTGGAGGTTGTGACGGTCTCGACGGCCAGGGCGTAGTCGAGCAGCTTGTGGCTGGGGAACTTGGCCTTGACGTACTCCTTGACGAGCTCAACACGCAAGTCGGGGTTGTTTCGCGACTTGATACGGTGACCAATACCGGGGATGAGCTTGTTCTGCTTGCGCATGCTGTCGACGAAGTCACGGGGGCTGAGGTTCTTGTCGAAAGCCTTGGTGAACTCCTCGGCGGCGCCGTCAAGGGCACCACCGAAGCGGGAACCAATGGTCAGCAGACCAGAGACAAGGGCGCTGATCAGGTCCTTGCCGGCACGGGTGGTGATGATGGTGTTCATGGCACCAGACACAGCGGGACCGTGGTCGGCAGTAAGCATGAGAACCATCTCCAGAAACTTGGAGGCGTAGTCGGGCAGTCTGCGGCGGAACCACAGCAGAGACATGACACCGCCGACACCGATTTCCTCCTTGAAAACATCGGAAATGGGCATGCCGGCGTAGAGCAGCTCCTGGCCACGGTCGTCAGAAATGGTGGAGATGAAGGCAGCGGGCTTTCGGATGAGGCCGAGCTCCTGGGCCCAAGAGTAGTCGATGGGGATCTTGGGGACGACGGGCTCGGCGCGGGGGACAATGGTGCCCTCCTTGACGAGCTTGTCGTAGACCTCCTTGAGAACGGCAGGCATGTCCTCGAAAGTGTTGGGGACGTGGAAGCCGGCCTCGCGCATAGACTGATTCTTGACGGTAGCAGTCTCGAGCTGTGAGTTGGCAAAAGAACCAGCGTGGCCGAACTGAACCTCGGTCTTGAACATGCTGGCGCAGGTACCAATGGCCCAGGCGACGATGGGCTTGGTGATGATGCCCTGCTTGACGGCATCAATCACCTTGTACTCCTCGACACCACCGACCTCACCAAGCAGGACCAAGATCTTGCAGTCTGGGTCGGCCTGGTATCGCAGCAAGTGGTCGATGAAAGTGGTGCCGGGATATCTGTCACCACCAATGGCGACACCCTCGTAGACGCCGTCGGTGTTTTGGGAGATGATGTTGTTGAGCTCGTTGGACATGCCGCCGGACTTGGAGACGTAGCCAACGGAACCCTTGCGGTACAGCTTGGAGGCAACAATGTTGTCCATCATACCACCAGTGTTACCAATCTTGAAGCTGCCGGGCTTGATGCCACCGACAGTGGCGGGGCCAATGATGGTGACGCCCTTCTTCTTGGCGACGTGAGCAATCTCACGAGCTCGCTAAATGACAGATGGTTAGCAAATTGGGCTCCATTGGGGGGCAGCTATTTCCGCTGCTCATCTTGGAAGAGCAGAAGAAACCAAGGAATGGCGAAACAAAAACAAAACTTACTCGCTCGGGAACACCCTCTGCAATGATGGCAATGGTCTTGATCTGAGGGCACTCCATCAATTCCATGGTGGAGCTGTAGACACTTCGGGAAGAGGCAAAGTTGACCACGACGTCGACGTCGGGGTGCTTGGCAATGGCCTTTTCAACCTGCTGGTAGACGGGCAGCAGGGTCTCGCTGGTGCCCCAGTACATCTTGCTGACAAACTGGCCACCAAAGGTGTAGATGATGCCGGCGACAGAGGGCGTCTTTCGCTTGCAAATGAAGTCAAAGTCCAGCATGCCCTGGACGGCGCGGGGCTGCAGGCCGTAGACGAAGCATCGCGTCTTCTCGGAGAAGAGAGCGTGCGCGGGGAGAGGGCTGAGGGGTCGGCTGGGAGCAGCAAAGCGCTGGATTCTGTCGTTGGCCGACAGGAGATCCTTGGAGCCGGACATGGTGATGATGTGTATGCGAGCTCGTCAAAACAAGAGGTGAGGAGAAAAGAGCAGAGGAAATGGCGGGGTGAGCTGAAGTCCTGCAGAAAAAAAAACACCGGTCAACAGCTGTGAATTAATAGAGGCTATACTGTGTTGGCCCACCAAGGCAAAGACCACAACACAAGTTGGAGGTGAGACAGATGGGATGCAGGAGCAAAGTGAAGAGAGAGAGAGAGCCGGGCAATTGAAGGATTGAGGCGGCAACGAGCAACTTCAATGGGGGAGAGCCAGATTTCAGGAGTGCAGTGACACCTGGGACCGCGAGAGGGCTGCTCTGCTTTAGCTGCTGGCGGGGCTGGAGCTCAGAGGGATGGCCTGCCAGGTATTGCGCCGTATCCGTACATGTACCAGGCACATGGACCCTAAATTGCCCGCCCACCATTTCCCTCTAGCACCAGCGCCCACCACGGCACACCAGCAAGTACCCGGTACGAACGCTAGCCCGGTGGGTACCTGAGCGCCGAGTTGGTGGGGGAGGGCGGACTCGGCCAGCGAAGCTTGCACCGCCTAACGGAACCCAAAGGCGTCGATCGGGGCAAGCATGTGCGCGTGCATGCAGCCCTGTGCGAAAGTGTGGGCAGGGGAAGGGGGATTGCTTGCTTACCTTGCCTGTGCCGTAGCTCAATGATGATGACAGTGCTGACGCAGGATGAGGATGAGGGACATGCGATCAGATGCAAGAAATGGCGGCTCCTTTGTACTGTACGATTACCCCAGCAGCCTAATGCAGTACTTGTACTCGCACGTGTATGTCGTCCAGTCTTTCCGCCAGCGGGTAAGAGTGTTTCCGGCGTTTGGCTTTCCAAGATCAAGGGGGAACACCAAAGTCAATCCGCACGGCAACCAAGCCACCAAACGAGTTGGGGAAACTGTTTTTGGGGGGTTTTTTGGGGCGCAATGTCTAATTTTGCGAATTGTTGAATAGCAGCCTCTTGAGACACAATGATAGTCGTAGCATCCCGGTCGCGGTCTGGCCTTGCCGCTAACACCGGCTTGGGCCCCGGTGGTACCGGTACCTCATTCCAGTCTGCCCATCCAATGCGGTGTCGGATGTTCCATCAAAAACTTCAAAACCGTTGGCGGCCGAGGAATTGAAAAGCCCCTTGCTTGCATCGACGGGCTCCCAAGATTACGCCCCTTGGCTGCTTCGCATTCGCGGGTGTCATGCGTCAAATCATCGTCATCCCAGCGTTGCAGCACGACACTGTAATCGTAATCGTGCCCGTGATGGGATTAACTCCTCGCTATCCAGGATTCCGCGCCCATGCCAGGCCCCCAATCGCAATCGCAATCGCAATCGCATTCCGTGTGCGAGCGAACAAGCGCCGTATCCTCAATTGAACCCAGTCCGAGGGATGCGCGCGGTGCCGCTAGCATTGCATCGTCCGGCAGTCAAACATGGACCAGATATCGCTCTCGTGGCCGTTTGCATCTTGGGCTCAATTCCCTCTGCAGATGGAGGGGCAACGCAATGGCAATGGCTCACTGATGGTGGGGTTGCCGAGTCGCTGGTGGCTGACTGGCCTCGCCTGGGCCCCTGTCCGCCCAACCACGGCCCACCCCCCTCTGAACGGGTACGAATACGTGTGCTGTGCTTGTGCCTGAGCCACCTGTACTAGGTAGCACGCTGTTTCGTCGCTGCACTTTTTAGCGCAGGAGACCCTCAGCCTTGTCCCACTAAAGCGTGCAGCCGCTCAATAGCAGGCCAAACCGCTCAACGCTGGGCAGTCCTGGGCTTCAGTGCAGCAAAGGCGTGTGTCTTTGTTGGGCTCGTCTGCATCCCGCGTTGGAGAGTATGAGGGGCAGAGTGCGACACAGACAAGAGGGGGCGCTCCAGGGTAGCGAAGAGGGCGGCCAGGACAAAACAAAAACGAGGTCAGCAATTGTC
Organism: Trichoderma aggressivum f. europaeum; assembly: GCF_033847375.1. Lineage (NCBI taxonomy): Eukaryota > Fungi > Ascomycota > Sordariomycetes > Hypocreales > Hypocreaceae > Trichoderma > Trichoderma aggressivum. Next base: position 2,966 of record NW_026946440.1, on the reverse strand, counting down.
CTAGACTCGGCGTGAGACAGCCCAGATAAGCCTCCGTATCGTAGGTTCCAGAACAGGGCGCAATTCCTTCGGCGCCGCGGTCCGTCTGTCAGGGCCAGGAATTGCGATGCCGAGATCCTTGCATGGCCGCTGCGATGTTCGGCGTCCGCCCGTGTTCGACAGGATTCCCCGCTGCTGGAGCCAGGCAACACTCCCTTGCCCGTTGCAAAGAGGTAAAAAAAAGAAAGAAAAAAAAAGATTGAGAGATTGACGATCCACTTGGGTTTGCTCAACAACTGGGGGGGAGGCTGCTCGAGGTACCGGTACTCGAACGATGGCGAGCTATTGGGGGACATCGCTGCCCCAATGCTTTTTTTGGCGTCGCTCGCTGAATGGGCACCCGCCAATGGCCGACTTTGGCACGGGGCTCTAGCACCGTCTGCACGCCCTTAGTGGCAAGTCCCCTGACCGCCCTCCCAAAGCGCACCCCCGAAATCTGTATGCTCACGGCAGCTCCATGACCCCTCAACCCCCCTCCTTCGAGCTGGCCAGCGTGGAGCTTCGGCCGGATTTCTGAAAGGCTGAAAGCCATCCTCTTCCTGCCATCCACCTCTTCGTCTTTAGGCTCGGTTTTCCCTTTCCCTCTCCCTCGTCAGATATCCAGCCTTTTGCCTCTTGACATTGCAATTGCAATTGCATTTCCCAGTCGCTCCAGTCTCTTCTTCAGCGGTAGGTGCAATTGAAATAGCCGCCCCTCTTCAGAATAGCTCTGGTCCCGCGCTCGCCGCTCGCAATTGTGTTGTTGTCGCTATCGCTGTTGCTATTGCGCTTCATCTGCAACGGGCATTTTGAGCAGTTCGGTGCCCAAGCTTGCCTCTTGCATTTGCGTTTGCGTGTGCTCTGGCGCAGAATTGCCGTCGTTTCTGCTCCGTCGTCTCCCCAACACCTCGCTGACGATATAAAGGCTAGACATTCCTTGACTCACGCCCTTCCTCACTCTCTCATCCTCGTCGTAGGCCTAGCTCATCCACAATGTCTGCCAAAGCGATTTTCGAAGCCGATGGCAAGGCCATTCTCAACTACCACCTGACCCGTGCTCCCGTCATCAAGCCGAGTCCTCTCCCCGCGCCCACCACTCACAACCCTCCCTCCAGACTGGCCTCGCTGCATTTCCCTGAGGATGCTGCTGTTGAGGACGTTCTGAACCAGGCCGAGGTCACCTACCCTTGGTTGCTCCAGGATGGTGCCAAGTTTGTTGCAAAGCCCGATCAGCTCATCAAGCGACGAGGCAAGAGCGGCCTGCTGGCCCTCAACAAGACCTGGGCTGAGGCCAAGGCTTGGGTTGCTGAGCGAGCTGGTAAGGAGCAAAAGGTTGAGCACACAGTTGGCGTTCTGCGTCAGTTCCTGGTCGAGCCCTTTGTTCCTCACCCCCAAGACACAGAGTACTACATCAACATCAACTCAGTCCGTGATGTGAGTAAATGTCCCCTCTCTCTTTTCATCTTGTCTGTGTTTTTTTCTTGTTTCTTCCCGAAACTTGGGCAAATGCTTCACGTGGTAAAACACCACATCGTGGTGGCTGGGAGTCAAGTGACTTTGTCTTGTCACGAACGAAAAAAAGTTGCGGGAATGAAAATTCAACTGGGAAGTTGAAAGAAGTTGGGTGAGATATAAATTGCCTGAAAGAAAGGAGCGTTTTCTTTATAAAGCCCTGGCGCTTTCCGCCGGTGTGAAATTTGCGGTGCCGTAACGTGCCGAACCAAGAGGCCGGGCGGACGAACGGATGTCACAATAGGGAGGGTCCTGGGCTCGACTTAGCCCGGACCCCTGTCCGCACGATTACACACCATATCTAGGCTTCGTCTTATCTGAACATGTTGTCTACTGTACGAGAGCCTCGCTAACTTACATCTTTTCCCCCATCTTCTAGGGTGACTGGATTCTCTTCACTCACGAGGGTGGTGTCGATGTCGGTGATGTCGACGCCAAGGCTGAGAAGCTCCTGATCCCCGTCGATCTCTCAGAGTACCCTTCCAACGAGGAGATTGCCGCTACCCTCCTCAAGAAGGTTCCCTCTGGTCTTCACAATGTCCTGGTTGACTTCATCACCCGGCTGTATGCCGTCTACGTGGACTGCCAGTTCACCTACCTTGAGATCAACCCCTTGGTCGTGATCCCTAACGAGGCCAAGACCTCTGCTGCCGTTCACTTCCTGGATCTTGCTGCCAAGCTCGACCAGACTGCCGACTTCGAGTGCGGTGTCAAGTGGGCTATTGCCCGATCCCCCGCCGCCCTTGGCCTCACCAACGTGGCCGGCGGCGACAAGGTCAGCATCGATGCTGGCCCCCCGATCGACTTCCCCGCTCCCTTTGGCCGTGAGCTCTCCAAGGAGGAGGCTTTCATCGCCGAGCTGGATGCCAAGACTGGTGCTTCTCTGAAGCTCACCGTCCTGAACCCCGCTGGTCGCATCTGGACTCTGGTCGCCGGTGGTGGTGCTTCCGTCGTCTACGCCGATGCCATTGCTTCATCTGGCTTCGCTGACGAGCTCGCCAACTACGGCGAATACTCTGGTGCTCCTACCGAGTCCCAGACCTACCACTACGCCCGAACTGTCCTGGACCTGATGCTGCGCGCTCCCATGTCTGAGCAGGGCAAGGTCCTCTTCATTGGTGGCGGTATTGCCAACTTCACCAACGTCGCCAGCACATTCAAGGGTGTCATCCGCGCTCTCCGCGACTTTGCTTCCCAGCTGATCGAGCACAACGTGCAGATCTGGGTGCGCCGTGCCGGCCCCAACTACCAGGAGGGTCTGAAGAACATGCAGTCTGCCACACAGGAGCTTGGTCTCAACGCTAAGATCTTCGGCCCTGAGATGCACGTCTCGGGTATCGTGCCCTTGGCTCTCATCCCCGGCAAGTGGGAGAGCAGCGGTATCGAGGAGTTCAAGGCTTAGATGGGATAAAACATGAGGACCAAGAAAGGGGGGG